>NC_057388.1:46629742-46929742 GCF_019320065.1 Cervus canadensis
GCTCTGGGGAATGGCTTATTGCTGCCCTAATCGTAACAAGGCTCACGCCACCATTACACAACTTTAATACCAGGTTTTATGCGGGCATCTGGGGATATGTGTGCTTATGAGCAATTTGTAATGAAAGAAAGCCCGACCTTTAGCAGACTGGGAGAAGAGGGGCCCAGGGCACCAGGCAAGGCAGGCCCCATCACAGGAGCCGCCCCCAGGCTCTGGGGACAGGGCTGCTGCCCTGGGACATTTAAGGCACTATTTGATCTCTTGTTAAGTCCCACATGGCTTCAATTTCCATGTGTTCTGAAAGAGAATGGAATTAGAGTCAACAGATCCATCATGTCTTTCATAAAGATGTGTTCTTCATCAGGAAGGAGATGGAAGAGGAAAGGAAACTCACATTCATGGAAGGCCTACTGTGTGCCAAGACCATGCCAAGAATCTTATTTTATATGAGCCTTATAATAGCCCACTAAGGTAGGATTTGTTATTAACCTTTGTGGTAGCTCGCAAGAAAAAAGAAAAAAAAAAACCCACAGTGTTTTGTACCTCAACCCCCATCAAAAGGTGGAATCTGTTTATCCATCCTTTGAATCCGGTATTGGCTATCTTCTGGCTGGGGTAAGTGAGGCCTTTGCAAACACAATGCAAGCAGGGGCTTGAACATGACTGTGTATCAGATGTGCCTTTTCTTGCTGCTTCAAACTGTTAGGGGAAGCACACTGATTGAAACCGCCCACCCTGGCCAGGCACCATAGTAACCATTTGCATGAGTTGTTTTATGGCAGGAGATCCTGATAAGGAATACGGAACTAATAGGCCACCACCAGCCGGAAGAGTTCGGGACGGGAAGAGTTCGGGAAAGATCGAGAGGAGACACTACCTGTCCGTCCACTTCCCAGAATCCCTCTTGCTAGCATCCATCTTGGCTGAGCGATGCGTGCGCCACCAGGAAAGACTCTGAATTAGAATGATTGGCCAAAGACCACCCGGAAACTAATCCTATCACCATAAAACCCAAGACTGCGAGCCACGCGGCAGAGCAGTTCTCCTGGGTTCCCTTACCTACTGCTCTCCACCCGGGTGCCCTTTCCCAATAAAATCTCTTGCTTTGTCAGCATGTGTCTCCTCGGACAATTCATTTCCGAGTGTTAGACAAGAGCCCAGTTTCGGGCCCTGGAAGGGGTCCCCCTTCCTGCAACAAATGGCGACCACGAAGGGACATCTTCTTCGCTGAGACTGACATCCTGACCACTCGGGGTACTCAGGGGCCAGCTTGCCTGCCAATGGACCAGACCCAGCGGCCGCAACTGGGACCCTTTTGTCCCTGGTCTCCTCCTGACGCGGACAACTGGCCAGAGTGCCCCGACCGGTAAGGAACAAGAGACTTTATTGACCTCCCTCCCCTTCCCTCTCTCTTTCCTCTCCTTAGCCCTTCCTATCCTTCCCGTTTTTCTAGTCCCCCGGTCCTGGACGCAGGAATCTGGTCGAAGGGCCTCAGCTTGAGCTGAGGATTGGAGACTGATCACCTCCTCTTGGCAGAGAACTCGAATTTTCTGGTCTGGTTTCTGGTAGGGCCGAGTTCCAGTCCTCCCTTTTCTGGAAGCCCAGGGAAAAGTCCCGTAACGCCTGGGTGTCTGTAGGTGGCAGGAGACGTCTGTAAGGCCACCCCTTTTGCCCCCCTTTCCCGCCTCCTCCCCCTTCTTTCAACCTGGCTTCCTTTCCTCCTTTTGAAATCTTTGAAGACATCTGAAGTTTTGTGTCTCTATAAAAGGTTTTCTGAGAGACTGTATTCTTGTATTTAAGAGAGTGTCTGATGAGGACTGCCAGGTTTATATGTGTGTGTTTTAACTCTGTTCTGTGTTGTGATTTGTGATGGCCATTTTGCTTTGTTTGGCTACCATTTAGACCTGCCACCATTTTGTTAGAGCTTGATTTTCTTTCCCTGTGCCTTGAGACCAGGGCTCTCAGGAACACTTATCTAGACCATCTCTAACTCCTGAGACTGAAAAAAAAAAAAGAAAAAAGCCTTTAAAAATGTTATTTATTTCAGCTTATTTTATAAACTAGTAAATTTTATATTGTAATATCTAATTCATGGCCAAACTTAGAAAATGAAGCGAGATCTTACAGTGTGTCTGTCTAAATATGTCTTGGTATGTTTTTGTCTCTGGGTAATATTTTTAGGTTAATTTGTAAATGAGCTCTATTTAATTGGCTTAAAAAAGGTAAGCGCTTACAAATCAAATAATTCTAAATTAAACAATAAATTCCAGGTTCAGGTGAACTGGGAAATATTCAGTATTAAATACCTGATATTAATGTTTTTTGTTGACCTATCTAATATAGACATGTCTTAGAGTAATTAACATCAAGTAGAATATTTTCATTGTACCTAAGTTAAATATAAGTTAAATATTATACCTATTACAAGTTTGTCAACAAAGAAATTACCTCGAGTGAAAAAACTTCTAGAAAATGTAAATGAGGTATGAGTTTATATATAAACTCTATTAAGAATAATTATTCTTTAAAAATATCTGTCTGCAATAGTCTCTCCAGATTGACGTAACTTGAATTTCTAAGGGTTGTGCTAAACTAAGTATTGAAAGTCTATTAAATAATTAGGTCATTTCCAAATGAAATAAGATTTTGAAACATTTACTACTAAACACTGATTTCCTTTTACAGAAAAACTAAAGAGATTTGGGACTATAAAAGAATAATGTTTGATGCCATCCTAAAATGTTTTAAGAAAGCAAGGGTTTTAGAAATTATCACTGGTATTTATGCTCACCAATCTATAAAATGCTAATATAAAAGTTAGCTCTTGGTTGCTAAAGGAAAACAGGAAGAGTGATTTCAGTAAAAAAGTATGAAAAAAATACTAAAAAGAGTTATGCATGATCAGGATTTTCTAAAATTGGATTACAATTAGTTAGATAAGTGGATTTTGTTAGGAATGACATGGTTGTAAGAAAACTGCTTAGAGCCAATTAGGTCCAAGATGGCGGAGCTGACTTTCACTAGACCTTGAGCCTTGGTATTTGTGCCCATTGTGACATATCAATAAGCTAAATGATACACCCATCAACATTGACTGAATCTGACCAAATGTTCTAAAGCTTTTAATTGTTCTTTTCGATAAAACTTCCTGAATCGAATTCTTTTGAAGTTTCTTTGACATCTAGCTAACTTTGGGGTGTTTCAGAGGGCCCCTGAAACATCCCAAAGAGAGATATTAAACTGTTTATTTGGTTGGTTAAATTACATGAAAAAGATTATCAAATGAGTAATAAATCCACTCATGTTATAATGTATAAAAAGTTACTAATACAGATATCCTAGAAATTATATAGAGTTCTTAACATTTTGATATGTCTTGGTATTCTGATGAAAAACCTGATGACGTCACAAAAGTTAACAAAGGACTGAATGAACCAGCGAATATGCTTATAACTTTTATGGTTTCTATCTGAGAAATTACAGGTTTAAATTGTGTGTTTTCCGGGAACAGAAAAAACCTTCCTCTTAAACTAATTATAAAAATAATTTGGTAAAATTACACATTATAAACAAGACAATTGTATTTTCTCTCTATCTGACTCCTCCAGAAATTTAAAACTCTTAAGTTTCCAGTAAGTTTATCAAATGAGCTAAAAAGGTTATCTCACTAACAGGTACAAAAATCTCAAGGAATTTTTGAGACCTTAAAAGAAAAGAGTTCACCTAGATTTGTTAGGCAAAATCTGTGATAAGCCTTTGGCGTGAGTTTCCCAGTCCTGTTTTATATTAAAAGTTCAGTCTGAGATCCTATAAGTGTTTCAGCAAAATAAAAAGTCTATGATCAATTCTGTTATGTGATATTAATGTAAAAGTTTGTTTCTGAAGCTTGTCTCAGTAATCTATCTTTGGACGAAGATCAGATGCCTCATGACCTGCAACCAGGACTGAAAAAAGACATAATTTAAGAGACTGTCTCCAACCTGGATGGAAAGACTTTTTATCAGGTACTCTTAACTAGCTCATACAGAATAAAACTGAAGGGAAATTAACTCTTAGATTAATTCCCATTTCCAAAGGCCCCTACACTGGATTGGTCTATAGAGAAGACAGCTGACCTGATCTCACCTTAAAATGATGCTCAAACAAGAAAAACTACAGCACACCAGGATGAGAAGACAACGACATCAGAGGTAGACAGCTTGTCCAAGATACCGGACCTGATTCGTATGATCGTTTATAGTGTTCTCTTGACTTCTTAGACCTTTGTATATAAATCAAATGCTTTTCTATCATAGGCCTGATACTATGCTAGTTTTAAAAATCAATCCAATTGTTGGGTTTGTGGCCAATTATATGTGTCTAGCTCTGGGTTACCTTGGTAAATTTCTCTACTACAAGACTCTAACTGGTTGGCCCTGAAGAAATTTACTTGGAAAAATTATAGTCATATTCAGGTTACTATGATACTACCAGATGGGATCCCCTTACTGGGCCAATTAATAATGCCTACTCTGACTCTGGCTATAAATTTGAGCCTTTTTCTATTCCTCAAGCTCAATCAGAGCAACAAAAAAAAGGTTTTAACAAAAGAAAAAGAAATCTCCCACAATTATGAGATAGATTTATATAGATAACACTAGGCTATGGTAATTTAGGTTTAAAGTCTCCTCTGTGTTAAAGACAATTAAATCATACTAAAGATAATCAGTCTAGTAACACTAGAAAACTGGGCTGTGTGCCTTATAGATGGTGGTGCCAATGTATAATTTCCCTGAAAGATAAAGATTCGTACAGAGTAGACTAAGTCAGATGACCTGGGATATACTGGGCTATATCTAGTAGAAGCTCTTAGGTCTTACTTGTGACTTTACTAATACTGCTGGCTACGTTCTTTGTATTTCACCTGTTTTACAGAATTGCTATTTCTTACAGTGCCAAATGTGTGACTGAGGCCTCTGATAGAATAATATATAGTTCCTTATGAAATCGATGATGATGACAGTGTAACTCTAGATATGAGAAAAAGCAACAAGAGGGAATGTTTTCCTGGACCAAGAGGCTAGTAAGACAGGTGGTCCAGAGAATTTTAGATACTGTTTTATGGCCTAATCCAGTAACAGCCCATTGAGAGGCCAGTCGACAAAATCTTTGCCAAACCTGAGAATGGACATTCTCAGCACCATGGGATAAAATGGTCATGAAATGCCCCCCTCAAAGTCGTGGTCAAGTTTGTGAGCAAAAAGGGGCTTTGCCAACTGAAGATTGACACTTGCCATCTACATCTACAGCGATTCTATCATGGCCACTGCAACTGCTGACTTCCAACGGCCCTGAAAGGAGTTCAGGGTGAAGATCAAGAATGAGGTGTTCCGTGCTCTGGGAAAAACTGGCAGAACAGGCCTTCAGATAGTTAGATCTTTTCAAGAGATTTTATGAGTCCCAATTCTTGCATCTTCTCATACCTAGAGAAACACTAACATCATTAATGGTGCCATCTGCTTTGGCTATTAAAGAAAAAATTTTATAATTAAAAGTCAAAATAGAGTACTCAGTTATGGTTCAGACATCCTGGGAAATAACCAGGTGTTACTATGGGTGTAATTTCAGATTAGACATTGTATTGCTAAACACTTGAGTTTTCTGAGTTGTGTCAGGCTTAGATGCCTCCATTCTCAAAACAATGTCTGCTGGAAGCTAGTAACTTCTACCTTACTTTTTATAAAACTAGGCAACTGGCCACCTGGCTACAAGTCTCCCTGAAGTGCCAGGTCCAGACTGGATTTCAGGTCTATTCTTCTAAAAGAAAGAGATTTACTTTGTCTATTAAAACTCCAGTTATCCCTTCTCTAGCTACTACTAACTGGGTATGTTACAACAAAATGGCAGACCAAGGGATTGAGATTTTAATCATACAAGGCTCAGATCTAAGACTTGGAACTCAGGAATACTTCCAATTCAGTGTCTCTTCTCCAAGCTGAGGCGGTCCTATGCCCCATTTTGACAAAAAGTTATCACAGTCATAGTTGCCCTGTTCCCTAAATAAAACTGAACAGGACTCTGAGGGGTGGCGACTCTGGAGTACAGATCTGCTGTACTGTAAAATATAGGCTTTATTCAGCCTCCTTGACCTTCCCTGAGTTCCAAAGGGTAGATTCAAACAATTGCCAATCAGAGAAGGAAAAAAAATACAAAAACAGAGGGGAAACAATCAAATGGTGGTACAGCCTTGAGACGGGTCCTGGTTCCTACTCAAAAAAAAAAAAAAAATATGCATAACAATGTCTTTTGAGTTCTTCTACAGAACTAGAGCCCTCACCCAGGTGGAAGATGGTAACTTCAGACTAAACATAAGATTCTTAGAACACAGCTCTGTTGCTTGACCACCAGCCAATCATCCCAGCAGTGCCTCCTGTTTCTGGGGACCAGTGATGACCATCCTTTTAGGTCTGTTTGGCCCCTGTCTATTTTACCTCTGAGAGGCGCTGACAGTTCCAAACTAAGTTGCTGTTATTACAAGAGTAAAAGCTGGTTTCAGATATAAAACACCCCAACTTAGGTCAGGTATAGAGAGACTTCTGCTCTGCTAGGCAGGCCTACGCCCAGGCACAGCAGGAAGAAGTTACAGAAGAAAGAGACCTCCGCCCCAATTCCCAAGAAGCATCTTGAGTATGAAGTCTCTCAGGGGGGAGTTGTTAGGGGAAGCACACTGATTGAAACCGCCCACCCTGGCCAGGCACCATAGTAACCATTTGCATGAGTTGTTTTATGGCAGGAGATCCTGATAAGGAATACGGAACTAATAGGCCACCACCAGCCGGAAGAGTTCGGGAAAGATCGGGAAAGATCGAGAGGAGACACTACCTGTCCGTCCACTTCCCAGAATCCCTCTTGCTAGCATCCATCTTGGCTGAGCGATGCGTGCGCCACCAGGAAAGACTCTGAATTAGAATGATTGGCCAAAGACCACCCGGAAACTAATCCCATCACCATAAAACCCAAGACTGCGAGCCACGCGGTAGAGCAGTTCTCCTGGGTTCCCTTACCTACTGCTCTCCACCCGGGTGCCCTTTCCCAATAAAATCTCTTGCTTTGTCAGCATGTGTCTCCTCGGACAATTCATTTCCGAGTGTTAGACAAGAGCCCAGTTTCGGGCCCTGGAAGGGGTCCCCCTTCCTGCAACAGAAGCGCCAAGTCCTAACCACTAGACCGCTGGGGAAGTCCCCATAAATTTTCTTTTAGTGAAAAAATATATTTTACACACTTTGCAGCAGCTCCCATATTATAAAATATATAGTTATAAAAATTATAAAAATATTCCATATTTCTACAATGAAAAAGTAATTGAAAATAAAAAGAGAAAGTTGATTGGTCAAAAATAAAGCTCTCCTTACATTTTCTATTTATTTTTAACTAAAATAAATGTTCTTTTTATTCCCTTAACATAAATTCATAAATATTTTGGAGAAGAAAAGACAAAAAGCAATGTGGGTCAGACTACAATCAGAAGGCTGAGAAAATTATGGCTGATTTTTTTAATGACAATCAACTCTTATTTCCCTTTGTGGGAAAAATCTGCTGTTCCCCTAAACATTCTGATATCAGTAAACAGCATGGCTTAGCTGTTCAAATAAAGAAAACTAGCAGTCAGCCTGACTTGTCCTTTTTTCCCACACCCATATCTCTACAACTATAGATTGTACTACAACTATAGTAGTCACAACTATAAGTTTTTAGCTTAAAAAAAAATTCTAACATTCACTTACATGGATAACCCATCAGCAAAGACCATCGATTATGCTTCAGAAGTACACTCCAGATCCATTTCTAACCGACTTTGCTATTACCATTTCGGTCAAGCCACTATCATTACCTGCCTCAAAGAACATAAATAGTTTCCACATTTGCCTCCTAAGGTCTGTTCCCCCAACCAAGTACCAGTCATCTCCTTAAACTGCATCATGCTACCTTCATTCTGGAAATCTTTTAACTGCTTTCCATTTTCTTTTATGTGAATTTAGGATCTGTCTCTCACTACTAGAATATAAACTTCTTGGAAACAAGCATTTCTTCTGTCTTACTTTCTACTGTATCCTCAGCTCCAGAACACACAGCAGGTGTGCAACGATCATTTGTTGAAAGAACGAATGAATGAGTGAGTTTATCACCACGTGCCAGGCAATGGACAAAGTACTTTACATGAGCTGTTGCTTCACGAGGTAGGGGCTGTTATGATCTCCACTGTCCAGAGGAAGCGCTGGGTTCATAAACTAGGAAGTCACAGAATTGTAAAAACCCAGGAAGCAACAGCACTTCACATAACTCTTGTTTCCAATGTGTGATGTTAGATTGGTCATTTAATATTTTCCAGTTTCAGTTTCCTCCCATGAGGGAAAAATATCATGGACCCACCCTTCCCTAAGTTTTATATAAATCAGGGAGTCCTTGAAAACAAGTCACAGAATCATGGAGCCACAAGTTACTTTAGACAGCCTTCAAAACCTAGCTCCCAATTCCACTAGATACTACTGAATGAAACATACAGCAGTGCTTAAAAATGTATGACTATAAAATAGATTTTCCAAGGAATATATAAATGTTTCACTATTAGAAAATATATTAAATAATTCACTCTATCACAATATTAAAGGAGAAATATTGTATGCTCATGTCATCAAATACAGAAAAATATTAAATAAAATTCATTGCTCACTCAAGAGAAAGCTTTTAGAAAACCAGGATGCAAAGGAAACGTCTTTAGCCTGACAAGAGAAATTTACCCAAAACTTACTGTAAATATCACAGTTTATAGTGACATGTTAAAAGCACTATCTTTAAAAATCAGGAGCAAAACGAGGATGACCCTTATCTCCACTGCTAATGAACAGTGTACTGGACATGTAGAGCTTCCCTGGTAGCTCAGTGGTAAAGAATCCACCTGCCAATGCAGGAGACATGGATTCAATCCCTGATCCTGGAAGACCCCACATGCAGCAGAGCAGCTAAACCCATGCTACACAACCATTGAGTCTGTGCTTCAGAACCTGGGAGCTGCAACTATTGAGTCCACGCGACCCAACTACTGAAGTCTGCAAGCCCTGGAGCCCATGCTTCACAACAAGAGAAGCCAGTACAATGAGAAGCTTGCGCACTGCAACTACAGAGTAGCCTCCACTTGCCACAACTAAAAGAAAACCCATGTACTAACAAAGACCCAGCACAGCCAAATAGAAATAAGTACAATTAAAAAAAAAGTGCACACTAGAAATGTATATATACTCCCTTTTTACAAATGGTCCAACAGCAAGACAGAATATGGCCATGGTCTGAAAATCTGTTTAACCAGGAATTGAAAAAAGATTGTTTAAGAAATTATTACAGCCTGCAAAACATAAATATACAGGCTAAAAGAGGAGCCAAAGGAACCTGACTTAGATTCATCTATAAGTCACACATATAACACAATGAATTAGAGATTCTGAACAAATATTCAGATTTCTCTAGTTATGTTTTTCTCTCCCCCTGCTAAGGTGGCCTATTTGAGAAAGGGAAGAATGAAGCTAAAATATTATTCCCTTGGCAGGAATTCCCTGGCTGTCCAGGGGTTAGGACTTGGTGCTGTCACTGCCAAGGGTCTGGGTTCAATCCCTGGTTGGGGAACTCAGATCCTGTAAGATGTATGGGGCAGCAATGAAAAATATATAGAGATATATCTATCTTCCCTTGGCTACCAAGGTCTCCCATCCCTTGAAAACGACAAGTATGGCAGGAATGGTGGAGAAGCCTAGCATCCAAAAGAACTGGCTTGTCTGTGTATAAGAATCTTACAAATGAAATCTTAATAAGTCAATCATGAAAATCACAAATATTCCTTCTACCTCACCAAATGTCCTTTGGTCATGCTTTCTTTTTAAGGGTTTAGTAGTTTCCTGCCACCTTCCTAGTATTCCCCCATAAAATAATTTTTTAAAGCAGGAGATGGTAGCTTTATTTTGGTTGGTTTTATAGGGAAGTTTTGCCAATGCCAGGTGACATTGAATTTGCATTTATAGATAGGTTCTCATGACCCACAATGCACCGGCTCCTCCTAAAAGCTTGTGTCTCGATACAACTGCCAATAACCGCCAGATCTCTGTTGCCTGAGCTTCAGCCCACTCCCTGAACACTATAAGTCACTCCCTCCTGTCAAGGGGAGTTGGTTTATTTACCCTATTAGCAAAACTAACGGAGTACTGCCTCTGGGCAACATCAGTGTGTCAGATGCCTTGGTTGGGAATTACTGCCTGAAGACAAAGTCTGAAGGCACTGTCAGAATGAGGACAGTAAACCCCCAGAAGCTGGAAGAATATAACAGGGGAAATGACTTCACAGACTATGAAACTGTTTGAAAGTCATCACAGAAGCTGTCATGGTTTTCAGATTTGCATAGGTATGTTTATAACCTCAGGACTTGGCTGACAGCCACCAAATTTTATTTATCACCTGTCATATTTCGTCTCATTCCTTATACCTTACAAGTAAGACGCAAGGTATGTTAGAGGTTTTTGTTTTTTTTTTTTAAATGCCAAGATAGCTTCCCCTCCCCAATATTCCCCATTGTCCTATACACTCCAATTAATTAGTTAATTCATCCATCTATCTCTATCTATACATACATCCATTTAATAAATGCTCACCTAATTCTGTGGATGAAAGAAGGCAAATATAAGTAATCTTGCCTTTAATGGAATTTACAGGCTGAAGCTGGAATAGGATGTTGACCAACAGTGCCAGGCACATTGCAAACACTACAGACATAGAGATTTAAATAATTACAATAAAATCAGGGAAAAGTCAAGACTCTCATAAGAGAAATACAGAATGCTACCAAGTAAGGTGCTTAGAGAAGAGGTCTGGCTTTTGACATTAAATTTGAGAAAAGATCATTTTGATACAGCAGGATTGAAAGACATTCCTGATTGAGGGAAAAGAGAGAGTAAAGACACAGAAGTGGGAAATCATGGTGCGTGTGAAGAACAATGAAAATTCTATTTTGCTGAATCACAAGATGTGAGAGGGAAATAAAAAGAGAAACTTACAGAGACCTTAGATTTTTCAAAGGTTCTAAATGACAACTTGAAGAGTTTGAGCTGAAGGCAATAAAAAATCACCAAAAGTTTTCATTCTATTTTTCACTTTAAAAATTTTGAAGTGTAATTCTACATAGAAAATGCACAGATCTTTAGTGTTCAGTTCAGTAAGTTGTGACACAAGTCTACACTCATGTAATAAATGACCTGATATAGATATAGAACATTTCCATCACCCTAGATAATTTCCTTTTGTCTCATTCAAGTCTATTCCCCTCCCCCTCCTCCAGTGGCAACCAATGTTCTAAATTTTATTCCTATTGATTACTTTTGTCTGCTCTTGGACTTCATAAAAATGAAGTCCATAAATACATAGTCTTTTGTGTCTGGCTTCTCTCAGTATTTTTTGAGAATCATCCACGTTCCAAAATGTTTTCAAGCAGGAAAAATAATACGATTATAACCATACTCTGTATAATTAATCTGTCTCTAATGTATGGAAGTTGCTAACAATGGCAAAATAATTCCAATAGCATATTTCAGGGGAGTTGGATCTGTAGACATGTACCAAGGAATTGAATTCCCAAATGATACTGGGGTAGATGGAGGGCTACAGACTTATCAATTAATTGGAAAAGGAGAGGTGGGGAAGGAAAAAGCCCAAGATCACTAAAAAACACATCTTCCCCAGTCAAACATCTGCAAGGTCCAAGTTTAATCAGCTGATATTTCCAATAGGATTAATTAACAACTACCTGATTTGTTCTCAGAAAGAGGCCCAGGTAAGTGATTGGAGAAGAAGAGGGAGGAGCAAATACAAACTAACACTACATGAAAGAATAGAGAGGAAGGAGAAGAAATAAAAGAGAAGTTTTGAAGATTGAAATATTTCTCAAGCTAAAAGTCATGTGGAAATTCAAGGGACCCAGAAGAGCCAAAGCAATCTTGAAAAAGTTAAATCAAGTTGAAGAACTCAAAGCTCCTGATTTCAAAACTTATTATCAAAGCTGCAATAATCAAGACAGCGTGATACTGTCATGAAGAGAGACACAGATCAATAAAACTCAGAATTGAGAGTCCAGAAATAGACTCTTACATTCAAGGGCAAATGACTTTTGGCAAGGGTACCAGATCAATTCAATGGGGGAAGAATAGCTTTTTTAAACAAACAGTGCTGGAGTAGGTGGATACATGCATTGCAAAAGAATGAAGCTTGAACTTCTACCTCAAACCATATACAAAAATTAACTCAAAACAAATAGTAGAGCTAAATGAAAGAGCTAAAACTACAGAACTATCAGGAGAAAATAAAGAGTAGGAAACTGTTTCTTAGATATAACACCCAAAGCACAAAAGAAAAAAACAAAAAAATCAAAGTTGATCAAAAATAAAAATGTTTGTGCTTCAAAGGACATGAGAGAGTGAAAAGACAACTCACAAAATAGAAAATATTTGTAAATCTTATATCTGATAAACATATCTAGAATATGCAAATAACACAAATCAACAATAAAAAGACAAATAAATTTTAAATGGGCAAAATATCAGTCTAAAAAATCACACCAAAGGAGATACATGAATGGAAAGTAGGCATATGAAAAGATGCTCAAGGCCGTCCCTGGTGACTGAGTGCTAAAGAATCTGCCTGCCAATGCAGGAGACACAGGTTCAATCCCAGATGCCAGAAGATCCCACAGGCCTCAGAGCAACTGAGGCTGTGTGCCACAGCTACTGAGCCTGTGCTCTAGAGGCTGGGACTACAACCACTGAAGCCTGCGTGCCTGTGCTCAGCAATTAGAGAAGGTACTGCAATGAGACTTCCCTGGTGGCTCATATGGTTAAGTGTCTGCCTACCATGTGGGAGACCCGGGTTCGATCCCTGGGCAGAGAAGATCCTCTGGAGAAGGAAATGGCAACCCACTCCAGTACTCTTGTCTGGAAAATCCCATGGGTGGAGCCTGGTAGCCTACAGTCCATGGGGTCGCAAAGAGCTGGACACGACTGAGCGACTTCACTTCACTGCAATGAGAAGCTCGTGCACTGCAACTAGAGAGTGGTCCCCCGACCACAACTAGAGAAAAGCCCTTATGGCAATGAGGACCCAGCACAGACAAAAATAAATAAATAAATAAAAATTTAAAAAACAGCTTCTATAAGTCTCTCATCCTTACCCATCAGAGGGCAGACAGAATGAAAAACACAATCACAGAGAACTAATCAAACTGATCACATGGACCACAGTCTTGTCTAACTCAGTGAAACTATGAGCCATGCCATGTAGGGCCACTCAAGACGGACGGGTCATGGTAGAGAGTTCTGACAAAACGCGGTCCACTGGAGAAGGAAATGGGAAACCACTTCAGCATTCTTGCCTTGAGAACCTCAAGAACAGTATGAAAAAAACAACAGTGTACTAGAAATGTGTATACACACCCTTTTTGAAATGGGTCCAACAGTAAAACAGTATGCAGCTATAGTCTAAAAATCTCTTTAACCAGGAGCCAAAAATTAAAAAAAAAAAGGTGCTTAACATCATTTGCTGTTAGAGAATTGAAAATCAGAAGTATAATGAGATGCCATATATACCTGTTAGAATGACTAAAACTCAAAAAGTTGATGATATCAAGTACTTGTGAGAATGCAGAGCAGTGAAGATTCATTCATTGCTAATGGGAATGAAAAATGGTACAGCCACTTCAGAAGACAGTTTGACAGGTTTTCATAAAGCTAAACATAGTCTTATACCATGCGATTCAGCCATCATGTTCCCAGGTGCTTAACGAGTTGAAAACTATGTCAACATAAAAACCTATACAAACGATTATAGCAGAAGCCAGAAACAAACACAATGTCCTTCAATATGAACAATATCTGTTCTACTGAACCAACTAAAAGAGCTCCCAAGAGCCAAAAGCAGTACACAATGGAACGTTATTCAGCGATCAAAAGAAATGAACTATCAAGTCACAAAAAGTTACGGATGAAATGTAAATACATAGTGCTAAATGGAAGAAGCAAGTCTGAAAAGGTTACATGCATTCCAATTGAATGACAGTCTCTAAAGGCGAAATCAGAGACAGTACAGAGATCACTGGATGTCAGGGGTTGGTTAGAATGGAGAAAGGGTTGAATAAGTAAAGCAGAAGCAATTTTTAGGGTAGTGAAACTAATTCTGTATTGTACTGTAATTGTGGATAGCACACATGATATTATGCATTTGTCAAAACTCAACAGAATTTACAAAAAGTAAATCTTAATGTATGCAAATCTCAAAAAATCATTTAGGAGGTTGGGGGAAACCTAGGATGAAATGGAGAATATGACAAAACAATCTACTACAAATGTGTAAAACAATCTCAGTGAACTAGGAGAAAAAACGTGCTGAACTAAAGCAACTTTGGAAATGAGTCTATAAAACTAAAGGCATAAGAAACTGTAGGTAAGGCCTGTACATGCACGCTCAGTTGCACCTTAGTCTTTTGCAACCCCAGGGACTGTAGCCAGCTAGGCTCCTCTGTCCATGAGATTCTCCAGGCAAGAATACTGGAGTGGGTTGCCATTTCCTCTTCCCAGGGATCTTCCCCACTCAGGCATTGAACATACATTTCCTATGGTTCCTGTACTGGCAGATGGATTCTTTACCAGTAAGCGTGGGAAGCCCCCAAGTACTGTACCACAAACAAAGTTGTATCCATGGGAATATGGGTTTACAATTCTGACACTTTGACACGTGCATACAGGGACTGGACAATTAAGTAAACGGATAGTGGATGGCAAGGCCCTGGTTTCTCACTACTGGACTGAGTTTACAGATCAGCCAGGGGAATAGACTAGAATGATCCTTGTGGTAATGGATTAGAGTGGGAGACATTGTAAAAACTTGTGTTTAGCTTCATTTAGATACACATAGTTACATAAGAATATTCACAGATATGTGTTTAGCACAAGTTATTACGGGCCTATACATTTCCTTGCTCTGTCAGCTGAGAAGACCTAAAAGCCATGACATCTTGGTGATCATGAGCACACCTAGTGACCAGTCTTGGATTCCAACACCATTTTCTAATAAAAGACCAGGGCTCCTTGGGAAAATGGATGAATCTAGAACTGGGGCAAGACATACATGAGTCTGAAGGATCTGGTGGTGCCAGAAAGTAAGTGCATGCTTTAAAAAGCCCATCATGAAAAAAAAAAAAAAAAAGCCCATCATGATAAAGCTATGTCAAAAAGACACAGGAACAAACTGGAAGAGCTCCCAATAGCCAAAGTGGGAACAATTTGAGAAATATGATGAATAAAGCAGTACTATATTATAATCCAAAGTGTAAAAAAAAAATCCATGAGTGTATATCAATATAAATAAATAACTGAATAAGTTTAAAATGACTAGAAAGAAACAAATTTCCTCATATAGAGAAATTCTAAGTAATTTATGTAGATACTCCACTCTCAAGCAGGTGGAGCCTCACTCCCTACTTCTTAAATATGAACTACTTATAGAGATTTCCCTCCAAAGGGTAGAGTATGTAAAGGCAAGAGGGTGCAAAGGATCACTTCACATGGAAAGGCCTGATAATCACTACCTCAGCAGAGTGATCTCAGTCAGCACCAACATCAGCATCGAGCTGGTAGCATGTCTTGGTATAATGTGTGAAAATGATTTTCTATCAAGGCGAACTTCCTCCCCAAAACCAATAACTCCATTCAAGTAAAATATTCAACAAGTACCAATAGAATGACATTTTGTAAAGTATCTGCCCACTACTGCTCAAAGTTGTCAAGGTCATCAAAAACCAGGGAAGTCTGAGAAAGTCAAGAGCAGCCTAATGAGATACAACAGCAAAATGTGTGGACTCCAAAGAGGATCCCAGAACAAAAAAGCAACATTAGGTAAAAATCCAAGGAAATTTAATTAGTACAAAGTTAATAAATTATATCACTATTGGTCATTAATTATAACAAATGTACTATACTAATGTAAGATGTTATTAATCAGGGAAACGATGGGGGGAAGATATTTAAAAGAATTTTCTGTACCATCTAAGCGATTTTCCTGTAAATCTAAAAGTGTTTAAAAAATTTTATTTTAAAACACAAAGGATTTAAATACACATTTTTCCAATGAAGTTACACAAGTGGCAATAAACGCATGAAGAGATGCCCCACATGTGAACACTGATGCTGTGAATAAAAGAGTACTATGAAAACTCATAATTGCTTCAAGTTTAAATATCTTATTTTCCCAACTCAGAGGTGATTTAATTCTTTTCTGTGAAAATTCACTCTTTGGTTATTTGTGGGTTTTTTCTCAGCCTAAAATTGCTGGAAATTTAAGTAACATATAAAAGTTTTAGGCATAATATTTACATTGGCCCTTTGTACCAGCAGATGGGGCATCTATGGATTCAACCAACCATGGTTTGAAGATATTTGAGAAAAAAATTAAAGAAGAGTTCCAGAAGGCAAAACTTGAATTTTCCACACATTAACAACTATTTACAAAATACTGACATTGTACAAGGTATTAGAATTTACACTGTTTTAGTAATCTAGAGATGATTAAGATATACAGGAGAATGTGCACAGGTTATATGCAAATACTAAGCCACTTTATATAGTAAAGGACTTGGCCACCCACAGGTTTGGATCCATGGGGATCCTGGAAGCCATCTCCCTCCAGTCCTGAGAGACAGCTGTACCCACCAGATTCATTACTTTGTGTCACTCTGGTTACTTAAAAATAAAAAGGTGTATTTAAAGAGAATTACATTCAAAATGTACAATCCTATCATTGAGCCATAATGCAAAAAGCTTGTGAAATTACACATTCTGAATATCTGCTTACTTTTAAAAGTTATATATGAACATATGTGTTTACTAAACAGAAGTGGGCCAATGGAATGCAGAGATGAAAGACCAATTCCACAGTCAGATAACCTGAATCTAAAATATTTGCTCTGACTCTTTGGTCAAGTTATTTAATCTCTCCAAGTTTTCATTTCTTAGAAATAAACAGCTGGATTTAACTAAACATTTATACAGCTGGAATTCAAACCTAGATCTGTCTGATTGCAACTCACTGGATAATACCTGCTTTACCATAATGATCCTTTATTGTCTTAGAATGAAGCCTAGGAGATCATTAAGTAAACCCAGGATCAAAATGCTAAAGATTTACCATCCTAGATCAAAAGGCATTTTCTTCCATATTATTTTTGTAACCTGAAACAATCATGTCCAAGGATAAATGAAAAGAAACTAATAAAGCAATTTAGGGAAGAGACGTCATGATCTTAATCCTAAATGTTAAAATATCATTTACTTAATTACACTGTAGTAAGCGACCTTAACTAGAATGGGAAATGGGAAAGTGGCAGTGGCTTTCTCAGCTTTCAAAGGTCAGGGAAGTCTCATAGATTATAACATTGGCTGCTGCTGCTGCTGCTAAGTCACTTCAGTCATGTCTGACTCTGGCGACCCCACAGACAGCAGCCTACCAGGCTCCTCTGTCCCTGGGATTCTCCAGGCAAGAACACTGGAGTTGCCCATAATAAGAGCTGCCTGCTTGATTCCAGTCAAATATTTTGATTAGTATACCCAAAAAGCAATTGTCTTGAAACACTGTCCTGCCAAAACTCTAGGTTCGTATTTTTGACACATAAAATTGAATAATCATATTAAATTGTTTACATAGCATTTTCATTTAAAATTTATACCTGATTTAATCGTGAAGAAGGTATTTATTTTATTATGTGGCATCTTATGAAACATCTGAGTTTTTAACATGGACTGATTCCAAAATTAATAACTGAAGCTCAATCTATAAGGCTCTTCCATCATTACAATGATTTTAAAAAAATACATCCATTGTTTGTTCAGTAATAGAATTATTTATATGGAACCCTATAGGAGTTTGAGGCAGATATTTCATAAGCAGAGTTAAGCTAGATTTGGAGAATTTGCTGAAATTTTTCATATTTAATGTTTTTGCAAAACATGATCTTATCTCTAAATTCAATTTTCTTTTCTTATACATCAAAAAGGGGGTTCTCAACAAAGAACCACATGAAAGATCATATTCTATAACTGAAAATTTTTGAGGGATTTAAAAAAAGGCCCTTCAAATGCAAGGTGTCTGTAAAGTAATTAACCTCCAACTAATAAAAATAACTGGGAAAAAAAAATGCAAGGTGTCATATAAACATCCATTCATCAAAAATGGTTAGGAAATGAGGAAATCCAGTTAGATGAAATATTTTAATCTTTAAATGTACAATATAAACCACACATTGATTATCTATTAGTGTCAAGCAATTATATTAAAAAGACCCAGGTATGAACATATTGTATAGATTAACATTTTTCCTTTAGGATCTTACTGTGCCCAGTACCACTATGAGGCCTTTTAATCATCACTATATACAGCTTGAAAGGAAACACACCCATTATTTGAGCTTTGAGGCTGACTCGCCTCCAGACAGAGGAGGCTTCACAGGATTCTTATCTTTATCATGATATTCACCAGGTTTTGGATGTTCTGCCTGGATCCCATTGTGGTATATTTAGCATCGGCCCTTCTTACAGCAGCTGGGAATCTAAACCCTGAAACATGGTTTCCAAAGTATTAACTTCTACTCACAAAAATATGGGGAAAACACTTTTTCATGTGACTTAACTTACTACATGAAGTTGATTAAAGCTTGTTAAAAGCCCCCTGACTTGCTACATTTACACACACAGGTACACAGACAGACACATACACATGCTCGATGTTTCTGAAATAAAGAAATATTCTCCACTGAAGAAGAAAAGATTTTCAGGGACTAGATGAGCAGCATGTATTTTAAACGTCTCTCTCCAGATCACACTTAAGTATATGTTTGGTTTGCAACAGCAGCAGCCCAGAAAATGTGGCCAGACATATATTTTACTTAGGAGTTGCTATGGAACCCTTTCCTAACTGAAAATTAAATCTCCCCATCTGTTTGCATGACTATTCACCGCAGTGCGGAGGGCCAGCTGATCTAACAAACATCCCACTGAACAGATTCCTCAAACCAGAAAAAAATAACAAGCTCACAGTAGAGCAAATACATGAGACACCATGTAATTCTGAAAGACCCAGTCTCCAAAAGGCACCTTAATGTTTATAAAACTGGTGGAACTTTACTTAGGGATATACTTTCACACAGGCAACCTATGATATATATTTCTCAACAATATAATGTATATAATCTGCTATAAATCCAAACGGTGAACTGTCCTGTGATCAACTAAAAAAAGGGGGGCATTATTTAATAGACAATTTGGTCCTTATTTGGGGCTGTATTTAAAAGTACCAAAAAGATAATAAACCGTATTAAAATACTAAATTGATTCCATATATTTTCCCACTTTGAAAAGCCAAATTAAAGATACTTCAATAAAATAGAACACTGTGATAGATCAAATATAATTTTAGCTTTAATTATTTAACTTATCACACATTTATAATGTAAATCATGTTAAAAAATCCCAGAATTTTCAAAGGCTATAAGTCTATTCCTATTAATTCTAATTATCTGAATAATTTTATGTTCATAGGATTATAACTACCAGCCTATAAACTTATCTACCCACAAATACACACATTTTATCACACCAATTTCTAATTCTTGTTTGTTTCCATTAGCAAATTTATAAATTCATCAAGATATTATATAGAAAGAATTACTGATAACCCTAAAGCAGTTTTAAAGTATTTTATGAAGCAGAGTTCACTTAAGTCTCTGAAAGCACTTTCCTTTAAAAAAAATTTTAACAAAATTTTAAACTGATTTATTTAAATTCTGTTCCTAAAGAGAAATCAATAGGTATTATTTTTCTCCTCTTCAAATGTTTTTTGTCCCTAAATAGTTTGTTAGTTATTTTTTCATACTATGCTTGTAGGATTTGTTTTCTTTCCTGAAGGTAATTTTACTTATGGACAAGTATTCTTTCCCCTAGTAGCCTATGAAGTCCTAAAAGCAAAACATCACTGTGCCTTACCCAAAATGTCTGTTAAATTGTATTATCCATCTTTGATTTCTCCCATACCAATGAACTTATTTTCTTAAAATAAATGTTTGCTGGTTCACTTTAACATATAGACTTGTAATAAATTTTCTCTGTGAAACCATAACATTTTAGATGTTCAGGGAAAAAATTTTTTAAAGAGGGTATATAACTTTTCAGTCTTGAACTTGACATATGGCATCATTTGGAGAACATGCTATCTGATAAATAAGCAAACTTACTTGATAATTTTATAGCAATGAAAAGTAAGCTGCTTTTTTTTCAGATTTATTAACAGACTGTTAAGATTTAAAAATTCATTCCAACAGTATACTAACACATATATATGGAATTTAGAAAAATGGAAACAATAACCTTGTATGTGAGACAGCAAAAGAGACACAGATGTATAGAACAGTCTTTCGGACTCTGTGGGAGAGGGCGAGGGTGGGATGATTTGGGAGAATGGTACTGAAACATGTAAATTATCATATGTGAAACGAACCACCAGTCCAGGTTCGATGCATGAGCCAGGGTGCTCAGGGCTGGTGTACTGGGATGACCCAGAGGGATGGGATAGGGAAGGAGGTGGGAGGGGGGTTCAGGATGGGGGACACATGTATACCCGTGGCGGATTCATGCCAACGTATGGCAAAACCAATACAATATTGTAAAGTAATTAGCGTTCAATTAAAATAAATAAATTTATATTAAAAAAAATTCATTCCAGCTGTCTGAAAATATTTAGAAATAGAATCATTCATTCTGATGGGACTGTTGAACTTGTTTTCTAGACTTGGTAAGGAAATCAACTGTATTTCTCTACACCTTACCATTATTTTTCTGACAAAATTATCTGACAGTGCCTCAAAGATAAGATGCATCATTAATATAAATAATTACTGGAAAGGAATTCAATATAGTATCATAATCTCAGGCAAGATCCAGCCTAGAGCCAATGTTTTCCAAAGTTCCAAGTTAAAGTTGTGCTAAACAGTCTGGGTCTGGGGGGACATGACTGTTTAGTTGGAGTTCCTTTTTTTCATCTTACTGCCTATGTCAAATATCTCAGATCTCTTAGAAATAAAATCAAAGAGTCAGGCAGCAGAGAACATTGTCATGTGTGGCTTAAAGACTTCCATTGTTTTCTGGTTTCACTGTAACAGTAACATTTTGAAATATAATAGGCATGAATGGCGAAGAAAAAATACTCTGAAAAGAGTGATTAAGTATAAGAGGGATATTTTATCTAAATTTTTTAGGACAATAAATTAGCAATCAGCATGCCATATCTACAAACATTAAGAGATTCTTATTAACTTTTTCAGATAGTCAAATATTTCATCCATTAGCCCTTCTCTTCCCTTGGTATTATAATAAATAACTCTTAATAAGTGCTCCAAAGTAACAGCAAACATAGATGGCATAAAAGTCCAACATTTGATGCATGTATTTCTGCAACACCTCTTCCACATTATATACACAAGTTGAAGCTTCAACACTGTGGTTAATTTTAAATGTAGTCAAGATGGCAGCCCACCCACGTTTCCAGGCTTAAAATATAAAATCTTTTATAACTGCTTCTTCACTCCTTGCAGAATCCATATAAGCTTGTCATCACACTAATGATATTTCTCCAACCAGTTTCTGTAGCTTCCAAAGATCTGCTTGGTTCTTTCGTACTGATGTTATCCACTGGAACCAATTTCCTCCTTAAAACACTGAGTAATCTGTCACAGACAATAGACTTACATGAAAGAGAATTCTAGAAATGCCTACTGCCTCCTAAAATGATAAAATTTGTTTTTTCAGATGGAAAACAAAAGCAAAACCAAAGATAAGAGATTCTGAGACCTTAAGCACACAAGTGACAAGATGAGAATGAATCTTACCTAGTAGATGTCAAATACAAACCTATTGGTCATAAAAACACCTTAGTGGAACACTTAAGGTAAGAAGGCCATGAAGAAAAGGAGTGTGTGCTAAGTCACTTCAGTCCTGTCTAACTCTTTGCGACCACAGAGACTGTAGCCCGCCAGGCTCCTCTGTCCATGGAATTCTCCAGGTAAGAATACTGGAGTGGGTGGCCATGCCCTCCTCCAAGCGATCTTCCCAATCCAGAGATCAAACTCGGATCTCCTGCATTACAAGCAGATTCTTTACCATCTGAGCCATCAAGGAAGCCCACAGAAAGGGAGAAATTGGGCTAAAATATTTTTCCTTGAAACAGATAATTCTCATATGTTGCTGACAGGAGAATGAATTATTTCATTTGAAGAAAATAATAGTATTTATTAACATCAAAAACATATATTTTTTGATTCAGCAATGTGGTTTGGGGTTGCTCTGCTGAAAAAAGAGATGCAAACACTAATATGTAAGGATACCATGTATTGTAGTTATGTTTAATTCAACACATCTCTGGTGTCAAAAACTGGAGAAGAAATCCCTTATTTTCCATAAATAACACAATGGTTGAATAAATTATGACATGCCATGGAATATCACACCATTATTTTTAAGAATGACTTAGAACTATTTGTTCATAATTGTGGATGGCCATTATAAGATGTTGTAAAGTGAAAAATGCAACTTCCGAATTAATGTACATAGAACAATTCTGTTTTGATGAAACTAATAAATATGCAAATAAATTTTCATGTAAATTTGTATTTCTGTGTATCTTACAGAGTAAAAATAGCAAAAAATTGTGTTCAGGTGATGATGACATTAATAAATAAATAGATGTTAAAAAATAAAATTTATTTCCTTGGACATTTCTTCTTTTAATTAAAAAAAATTTTAACTAAAAAAATTGTATCTTTTAATTTAATTTTATTTTTTGGTCTCACCATGTGGAACTTCTTTAACCAGGTATTGAACCTGCATTCCCTGCAGTAGAAGCATTAAGTCTTAACCACTGGACCACCAGAGAAGTCCTCCTTGGATATTTCCTGAAGAAACGGGAACAGGAGCTTTGTTGTTTTAGTTCTTAATAGGCAAACATTTCCTTTCCACCATTTGCCACTAGAGCTACTATGGGGGAAGGTAGGAAACAGAAGGGGATGAAAAGTTCTTTGGCCTTCTCTGTACTTCTCCACGTGGTCAACATGACTAACACCCTTAGGATCCTCTGGTGGCAAAATCTGAAGTATGAGGACTTCCCAGGCCTTGGGTCTGAGACACCTGCCCTGGCCCAGTTTACTAGAAACTTTTACATTAGTTTATCAGCCCAAGCCTAGCTTTTCACATTAGAGTAGAACTTTATTCACAAGTCTCTGCTCACGGTACTGGGACAGCCCTTGGGAATTTCACAGGATGCTAAGGGTACATTCAAGCGTTCCTTCATCCAAGGCAAAAACCACCCAATAGAACAACAGTCCCTACCATGACTAAGGAAAACAATAATTTGGCTCTTCTACAAAGCAATATACATCATCAAAAGTCACATGGCTGGCTAGTGAGCAGTTTGGACATCAGAGCATGGAGGGCATGCTAATGTATAGACACATCTCCAGGCCTGCTCTGGGGAATAATTTGGCTCTTCTACAAAGCAATATACATCATCAAAAGTCACATGGCTGGCTAGTGAGCAGTTCGGACATCAGAGCATGGAGGGCGTGCTAATGCATAGACACATCTCCAGGTCTGCCCTGGGGAAACTGATAGGTTTCCTTCGTAGGTTCAAGAGAACTTGATGCCATTAAAGCATTCTCAGAGGTTTGGGGTACGTCACTCAGTATGACAATCTCTAGGTTTGTCCGTATTGCTGCAAATGGCATTATTTTTTTTAATGGCTGAGTAATATTCCATTGTATACATATACCTAATCTTCTTTATCCACTCCTCCGCTGATGGACATTTAGGCTGCTTCCATGTCTTGGCTATTGTAAATAGTGCTGCAGTGAACGTTGGGGCACAGGTATCTTTTCAAATTATTTACACTATTATATGTAAGAGAGATAATTAATAAGGATCTACTGTATAGCACAGAGAACGCCACTCAATACTCTGCAAATGGCCTATGTGGGAAAAAAGCCTTAAAAAGAGTGGATAGATGTATAACTGAATCACTTCACTGCATACCTGAAACTAACACAATGTGGTAAAAATCAACTATATTCCAATAAAGTCTTCTTATAAAACAAAGCAACAGCAAAAAAGTTTGGGATAAGTAAACATAGTTTTTTGTAAATTATTAACAACTGCTTACTGAACATCCCTAGATGTAAGGTGCTAGAATGGCCTCAGGGATATACAGATGAATAAGATGCTGCCCTTAATCCAGAAGCTCAACCAGTCAGAGTTGGAGCTCCATTAATATAAGTTACACAGACAGTATAGCGAAAGTGCAGTGACAAAAGCGATGGACTTTGGAAATGCTGGGGAAGGACAGTTAATTCTGAATTCAAAAAATAAGCAAAGGTTTTGAGGGCCAAGGAAACAACCATATAAACAAAAGGATTTCAAGCCACAATTTAAATGGATAAGCAGCAAGGTCCTGCTGTATAGCACAGGGAATTATATTCAACATCCTGTGATAAGCCATAATGGAAAAGAATATGTGTCTACATACGTATAACTGAGTCACTTTGCTGGACAAAGAAAATAAACACAACCTTGTAAATCAACCTTGTAATTTACAACCTTGTAAATTATTCAATAAAGTAATTTTACAAAATTAATTGCATCAAGAAGTCTCACTCTTTAAATAAAGTTAGTAATGAATTTTCTAGTAAAACGTGAAAAAGTAAAACGTCAAAATGAGGCAGAAGGACACTGATGTGAACAGAACCTCTGTACTGGGATCCAGACCCATTCAGAGGACACAGGACTGCTGCTGCCTCTTACTTTTAATCGCAGACTCAACCCCACCATGTGGTGAAGTCACTCTTCCCACAACAGGTTGATGATAAAGCATTGGGGGAGGTGGAAAGTGATGAACCAAAGTCATTTACACTTGCCAGTGTGCTGACGTTGTGCCAGAAAATTCTTCACCAGGCAGGCAAAAGAGCCACTGAGCATGCAACTGCCTTATCCATGGCACCACATAGTAACATGAGGGCAAAGCTTGTGAACTAAAAGGCTAGTGGTGGCAACTGGGATGTAAGAGAGTTGACCACATGCATTTGGATTTGAGGTGACCGGATGGTAACTGCCTAAGCAACCACGGGTAAGAGGATGTTCAATGAGGCTCCATGGGAAGTGTCATGGCAACTGCATTTATTTTAAATGGGGAACACATTTAAACTCAAATTTTAAGACAGTCATCTTTTGGTAAAGCATGTTTTAAAATGTCCTTCCCATCTATAAATAGTGCAAAAAAGGACACTAATGCCAGAGGAAGGATCACAGCCACCAAAGAGGATTAAAAAACAGCACATCCAGACCAGGAAAAAAAAGAATTGCTTCACAGAGGCATTTTCAAAAGCAGAGAGCCAGGATTTTGCCATTCACCTTAGGGAACAGGAAAGCCTCCCACTGATGTAATCTGGTACTTAGTATTTTTTTATTGAAAAGTGCATAGGTTAATAGTAACCTATGACTTATGAGTAATTAGGGTTCTGAAACAAGAGATAAGCCTCCCAGTAGAACAAGCCAAAGTGGAACATGTCGGACCTGGAGAAGAATCTAGTCTAACCAGACTTCAGTCACATAGTCACTAAAGGTCATCATTAGACCCTGGTGAGGAGAAAATGATCACTAGTCAAAATCTAGCATGCATACCTAGCATACACACTTGGAGGATATAGTATGTATCACCAACGTGGCATCTCAAGTCATCACATCCCAACAAAAAACCTCACTGTGTGTTGAATGTCTTGATACCTGGAACAAAAGGATGATACTACCTGAATACTGAAGTCAACACTCTGCTCCCAAAGTGGGCAGCAGCAGGACATTTGAATCTGTGATGGTTCATGTTCCATCACTCAGGTGTGTCTGACTCTTTGCCACCCCATGGACTGCAGCACACCAGGTTTCCCTGTCCCTCACCAACTTCTGGAGCTTGCTCAAACTCATGTCCATTGAGTCGGTGATGCCATCTACCCATCTCATCCTCTGTTGCTCCCTTCTCCTCCTGCCTTCAATCTTTCCCAGCATCAGGGTCTTTTCCAATGAGTCAGCTCTTCACATTAGGTGGCCAAAGTACTAGAGCTTCAGCTTCAGCATCAGTCCTTCCAATGAATACTCAGGATTGGAATCTATGATGGAGTCCTCTCTTAATGAGGTAAGTTTCTGAGTCTGCCCATATTACAGCAGATATTAATAATTAGAGCAGATATTAAGCAGACAGAAAAATGATGTCTCCAAACTATCAAATGACACTTCAGTTCAACAGACCATGAGTGTGCTATGTGCAGGATGCTCTGAAAAACAATGCGTTTACACAGGTCAAACAAACGCCTTGTTCCAAAGGCAGGATAAGCCCATCAGGAAAAAGATGCCATGAGATGAAATAGGTACCCTAATAAAAGCAAAACTCAGAACATAGTGGGCATTGGTAAGGTCATGGTCAGTGACTAAGGAGGGGTTAAAGAATGTGTCTGTGAGCTCCAAAAAGAGACACATAATGAGTTTTCTTCCCAGCAGAAGGCATAGGCAGGTGATATCTTCCTGTCATTTTGCTCCTTAGTGACAACCAAGAATGACAACCATGCAGTCTGGACATCAAATATTTATTGAGTCAGCACATGGGCTAGTGTAGATGTGAAGAAATAAATATACTAAGTGAAATAAGTCAGACAGAGAAAGACAGATTTTATATATCACTTACATGTGGAATCTAAAAAAATGATACAAATGAACTTAATTACAAAACAGAAACAGAGACACAGACATAGAAAACAACTTTATAATTACCAAAAGGGAAAGGGGAGAGGAATAAATTGGGAATTTGGAATTAACAGATATATACTACTATATATAAAATAAATAAGAAGGGCCTACTGTATAGCACAGGCAACTACATTCGATATCTTATAATAACCTATAGAATATATGTGTATGTGGATATATATGCACATACATATATCTCTGGAAGTAGATATATATATATCTGGATGCAGTGGCAGATTTTATTCTCTTGGGCTCCAAAATCACTGTGGACGGTAACTGCAGTCATGAAATTAAGACTTTACCTTTATAAGGAAAGCTATGACAAACCTAGACAGCATATTAAAAAGCAGAGACATCACTTTTCCAAAAAAGGTCATAGCTATGGTTTTTTGTGTAGTCATGTATGGATGTGAGAGTTGGACCATAAAGACAGCTGAGCTCCAAAGAACTAATGCTTTCAAACTGTGGTGTGGATAAGACTCTTGAGAGTCCCTAGGACCTCAAGGAGATCAAACCAGTCAGTCCTAAAGGAAATCAACCCTGAATATTCATTGGAAGGCCTGATGCTGAAGCTCCAATACTCTGGCCACCTGAGCAAAGAGCCAACTCACTGAAAAAGACCCTGATCCGGGAAAGATCGAAGGCAAAAGGAAAAGGGGGTGGCAGATGATGAGATGGTTAGATAACATCATCGACTCAATGGATATGAATCTGCAAAGTACAGGAGACAGAGGACAGAAGAGCCTGGCATGCTACCATCTATGGGACCGCAAAGAATGACGACAATACATATACATCTGTGACTTTGACACAAGGCCAGCTTATCATCAGAGACAGCTAGAATTGGTTATCTTGGAGTAGAGAAAAGTGGTGACCTAATGAATGTCTTCAAGACTATGATTTTTTTTTAAATTTCTAGGCTTATTTTGAGTAGTCTTAACCCCTTAGAGGTCATGTGTGTGCGTGTATGTAGCTGAATCACTTTTCTGTACACCTGAGTGTAAATCAACTATACATTAGTAAAAATAAATAAACAAGTAAACATTTTCTCACACCCGCTGTCAGAAAGCTTAGAGCCAGGGAACCTGGCCACACAGCCCAGACTGCCTGTCTCAGGAGGTAGCTCATTTTCAGTGCTGATAAAACACCACCTTTGTTTTGACTGTGGAGTCCCAAGCTAGTGGCACACATAGCTATTTACATGCCTGTCTTCTCCTGGGAGACGACGAGCTATCCAGGAGGGCAGTGACACAGAACGTGACTCACAAAGTCACTCAGTATCTGAAGGACTCTGTATCTAAAGCACCGGGACTTCCCTCGTGGTCCAGGGGTTAAGAATCCACGCTTCCACTGTGGGGTCAAGGGTTTGATGCGTGGTCAGGGAACTAAGACCTCGCATGCTGCACAGTGCATCCAAAAGGTAAGTAAAACTAAATTTATACCTAGAGCACCATTCTATCCCCCCAAATAACTAATCCCAATCTTTAAAGTCTCACAGGGGAGAATCTGTCACCACTTCTAAGAATTCAGAAGTTCTTCCACATGATGCATAATGTTAGAATATTTCTTTGTTGTATGACTCTGAAGGCTTAAAACTACTCAAAATACGCCCAGAAATTTAAAAAAAAAATCATAGTCTTGACACTCACTAGGTCACCCCTTTTCCCTATCTTAAGATAACCAATTCCTATGGAAACAAGACATAAGAAATAAAGGGACATCTGTCTCCCTGAAGACCTTTCCAACTTAGCAAATCAATCTATCTTGAGTCCTATGCTGATCCGATATGCAATTAAAACAAAATAAAATTAGTTAACCCCATAAATATCATTATGCTTAATAGAGTCTTCATGCCACTGTCCTGCAAACAAATGTTTCTATGTCATTTGGTGCATACAAGCATGTAAAGTTTTAAAAAATGTCATCTATCCCATCTCTTAGAGAGGAAATAACGAGAACTGAAATGCCTAAAGGGCAAAACAAATAAGAAGAGAAAATACATCTGAAAACACCTGAGAAATTATTAATAAACCCCCAAAGCATTTATAATTGACTGTATTAATGCAATGTATTGTGGACAGTTAGGGGCTTCCCCGGTGGCTCAGCGGTAAAGAATCCACCTCAAACTGTGGTGCTGGAGATTTGCAAGAGTCCCTTAGACAACAAGATCAAACCAGTCAATCCTAAAGGAAATCAACCCTGAATATTCATTGGAAAGACTAATGCTGAAGCTAAAGCTCCAAAACTTTGGCCACCTGATATAAAGAGCTAATCCATTGGAAAAGACCTTGATGCTGGGAAAGATTGAGGACAGGAGCAGAAGGGGGTGAAAGAGGATGAGAGGGTTGGATGGCATCACTGACTCAGTGGACATGAATTTGAGCAAACTCCAGAAGATAGTGAAGGACAGGGAAGCCCGGCGTGCTGCAGTCCATGGGTCGCAAAGAGTTGGACATGATTTAGCGACTGACAATAATATTGGAGATGTGGGTTTGATCCCTGGGTCAGGAAAATCCCCTGAAGAAGGAAATGGCAACCCACGTCAGTATTCTTGCCTGGAAAATCCCATGGACAGAGGAGCCTGGCAGATTACAGTCCATGGGATCACAAAGAATTAGACACAACTGAGCAACTAAATAACAAAAACAAACTGCAGATGGTTAATCTGATTTTGATCTTAAGTTGTCATCGCCTCAAACATTCCTGGGATTCACAGTGAACCTGAGATAGACATCTACTGGTGTTTGGTTGCCTCACATGGATGCCTTATTTATAAGTGCACCACAGATTTCTTTCAGAGGTCGTTTCAACTTTGGACATCATCTGGAGGGGCTCTGAATCCAGTTCCCTCACCTTTCCCACTCATGGGGCAGCTATGGAACCCCCACCAAATCAATCAATTACCTGCCTGGGATTCAAGTCTTGGGCAGAGTGCCGAGGAGACTAAAATGACAGGTTCATCCATTTAATCACTGTCCCCAGGCCTCCCTGGTGTCAGATGGTAAAGAATCCGCCTGCAATGCAGGGGACCTGGGCTCGATCCCTGGATTGGGAAGACCCCCTGGAGGAGGGCACAGCAACCCACTGCAGTACTCTTGCCTGGAGAACCCCGTGGACAGAGAAGCCTGGCGGACTACAGTCCATGGGGTCGTAAAGAGTCGACATGACTGAGCAACACAGCACAATACCCCGGCTGGATTCTTCTGCTATAAGATAACATCTGGCTTCCTGCTTTTTGGAGGGGACCTGGTTCCTGCCATGCTGAAGTCTGGTGACTGAGTCATCCCATAAATTCTGTGCTCTCCTAGTGGCCATCATATAAGTTTTTTTCTTCAAGTCAGTCAAAGCTGGGTTTTTGGGGTTTTTGCTACTCTGAATTTTTAATATTTTCACATTACATTATTGACAGCCTTATTTAAGATTTTTTTTTAACTTTTTTATTGACATATAGCAATTTATAATGGTGTGTTAGTTGCAGGAGTACAACAAAGGAATTCAGTGAGATATATATAGGCATACATCTAATCTTTTTAAGATTCTTCTCCATTATAGATTATCACAAGGTATTGAATATGGCTCCCTGTGCTACACAGTAGATCCTGGCTGTTTATCTGTTTTATATACAGTAGAGTGTATCTGTTAATCCCCAGCTCCCAATTTATGCTTGGTTTTGTTATGGGGCTTCCCTTATGTCTCAGCTGGTGAAGAATCTGTCTGCTATGTGGGAGACCTGGGTTCAATCCCTGGGTTGGGACGATCCCCTGGAGAAGGGAAAGGCTACCCACTCCAGTATTCTGGCCTGGAGAATTCCATGGATTGTATAGTCCACGGTGTCACAAAGAGTGGAACACGACTAAGTGACTTTCACTTTGCTGTGAGTAAGACGAATGTGGGCTGGTACTTGCTGCCCTCCTGGGAGAGGTTGAGTATAAGGCTGCTGAAGAGGCAGGATACCGGTACTCGTGTTCCTTTAAAATCATCCGGCAGCTTGAATCTACCAGTGAATATATGTGAACCATACTGGGGACCTCCTGACTCATTCTCCTTTCTGATTTTCACTTTCAACCTCTGTTCCAGTTAACGATGAACGTTAGGCAAGATTCATACTGGAAATCTGGTGAGAAGACCATCCAACTTCTTTCTATAATCTGTCTTAAATCCTAGCAAAAGGAACAGGTACATCTAAGCTACTGTTGAACAGTTCTTTTCAAAATAATGTAACTAGGGAATCTCGCAGCAACGGTCTCTGGGGCTAGCTCAGTAGCGCTTGCAGTGCACTGAGAACAGCGAAGAGAACAACAGTAACAGGAACTGAATGGAACATACGGACTTGTAGACCTGTCTGCATAAACAGTCTCCAAACAGAAAGTCAGCATCAGGAAGCTCCTAGCTGGACCAAGTGAAAAAAAACAATACAAAGCGACTTTTCAACCAAGACCAATCCCAGAGCAGCTGTAGCACTTCCACACTTGGAAACCTGGTTTACAGTCTTGTTAAGAGCAAGACAAATGAAAAGAATAATTAAAAGACGTCAGAGATGACTGCCAACAAATGTGGCTATAAACATCCTCCATGAGAGTGCTGAATTTCCTTTGGGAAAATATTAAATTGAGAGTGGATAGTATCAGTTAACAATGGGAGAGATCAAAATGACAAAAATGGAGGTAATATTTCAGAAACCAAAGCAATCCCAGGAGTTTCACACAATATTATTATGGCCTCACCACAAATCCCAGAGACTCAGTAAGTCAGAAAGGCATTCAGATGGATGACAATACTGCTGCCCTTCAGTCCTCCCCACAGCAAAAGGGCCATCCTCTTTCCTAACTTCCCAACATCAGAGCAATCCTGTTTCCAATAATAATTTTTTTGTTTTGACAGTTTTTAATTTCGTTTTTATTGGCATGTAGTTGCTTTGTAATGCTGTGTTAGTTTCTGTTGTACAACAAAGTGAAACAGCTACACATATCCATGCGGCTTCCTCGACGCTCAGCGGGAAAGAATCTGCTTGCAGTGCAGGAGACATAGGTTTCATCTTTGGGTTGGGAAGATCCTCGGGAGGAGGAAATGGCAAACCACTCCAGTATTCTTGCCTGGAGAATCCCATGGACAGAGGAGCCTGGCAAAACCCTTGGATGAGGACTGGGTTACAGTCTGTAAGGTTGCAAAGAGTTAGATATGACTGAGCAATTAAGCACATACATATACATATATCCTCTCTTTTTTAGATTTCCTTCCTGTTTCCAATATTGTTGACAATGGGTAAAATTTTTAATGCTCAGAATTTCCATATCTGGCAATATAGCAAACTACATATTCTGAAATCTAAATGAATACCAATATTATGGATAAAGTATAAAAGACAAGCTTGTAAAAGAAAAGCTGAGCTATAAGTAATTAAAAGGGAAATATCAGAGGATAACAGAAAAGTTAAAATATTAAATATTAAAAGGTTAAGCCAGAACTGAAATCAGTAGTTAAAGGTATCTTTCTATCACCAATTTCTGGGAAGGAGAGGGAGAGTAGAGGTGTCAAGAGTACAGGTCTTATACAGATGGCCAACAGATACATGAAAAGATGTTCAATATCACTAACAGAGAAATGCAAATCAAAACTACAATGAAGTATCACTTCACACCTGTCAGAATGGCCATCATCAAAAAGTCTACAAATAGTATGTTTCCCGGCAAATGTCACATTGCATTTGAAAATACATGGATTACTTTCAAATATCTTTTAATATGGGTTTGTAACAAAATTTTACAGTGATAAGAGAACAGACTCTGTATGATTTCAATAACTTTAGACCATGACATTTTTGAATCTCTACATCCCTGGATATGTTCCAGTGTCTCCTGGTTTACAGTATATAGGAATTTGAACAGAATTTGTATCTTTCTGCTGTGTGAAAGTTGTATAAATCTTTTTTTTTTCTTTTTAAGTCTACAAAAAATAAATGCTGGAGAGGGTGTGGCGAAAAGGGAACCCTCCTACATTGTTGATGAGAATGTAAATTGGTGCAGCTACCATGGAACAGAGTATGGAAGTTCCCTAAAAAACTAAAAATAGAGCTACCATGTGACCCTGCAATCCCATTCCTGGGCATAAATCTGGAGAAAACTAATCAGAAAGGATACATGCACCCCAACATTCATAGCTGCACTATTTACAACAGCCAAGACATGGGAGGAACCTGTGTCCACTGACACTTATGGATAAAGAAAAAGTGCTATAGAGATACTAATACAATGCAATATTCTTCAGCCATAAAAAAGAATGAAATAATGCCATTTGCAGAACATGGATACACCTAGCAATGATCATACTAAGTGAAGTAAGTCAGAAAGAGAAAGACAAATACCATGTCTTCACCATCACTTATATGTGAAACCTTGAAAAATGATTCAAGTGAACTTATATACAAAACAAAAATGAACTCACCAAGCAAAGTTTTGGGGAGCAAACTTGTGGCTGCCAAAGGTGGGGGCAAGGGATAAACTACAGTTGGGAACTAACAGATACCTTTAAGGACCTACTGTATAGCACAGGCAATTATATTCAAAATCTTATAATAACCTATAATGGAAAAGGATCTGAAAAAGAATATACACACACACACACATATGTATAACTGAGTCACTTTGCTGTATGCCTGAAATTAACACAACATTGTAAATCAACTATATTTCAATTAAAAATAAAAGAAGTACAGGTCTTGGATCCACATTGAGAGAAAAGTCAGAACAGAGGCAATTGCATGAAACTTGGATCCCCAAGGGCTCTGCCCTTAGTGAATCAGAAAAAAAGTTCACCCTAAAAAAGGATGTGGTATACTACACACACACACAAACATATACACAAAATGGAGTATTACTTAGCCATAAAAAAGAATGAAATCATGCCATCTGCAGAAACATGGATGGACCTAGCGATTGTCATACTGAGTGAAGTGAGTGAGAAAGACAAATGCCATATGATATTGCTTATATGTGGAACCTAAAAGAAAATTATACAAATGAGTTTATATACAAAACAGAAATATGATTACAGATGTTTCTATTTATGGTTACTGAGGTTAAGAGGGAAGGAAGGATAAACTGGGAGATTGGGAATCACACATACGTACTATTATATATAAAACAGATAACCAAAAAGTGGATAACTAGTCCTACTGTGTAGCATGGGGAACTCTACTCAACACACTGTAATGGCCTATTACAGGGGAAAAGAATCAGAAAAAGAGTGGATACATGTATATGTGTAACTGATATACTTTGTTGTACATGTGAAACTAACACAACATGGTAAATCAACTATACTCAAATAAAAAAAATTTTTTTAATTAAAAAAATTCCACCTCATGATAGCTATCAAGATCTCATGGTATGAAGCTCATTCTATTACAACCTCATAAAGAACACTGCCAAACACAGAGGAGAATCAGCCACCATGAAGGAAAATCAGCAGAACAATAGAAGTAGATGCTCAAAGACATCTAATGTTATAATTATGAGAGATTAAGAATTATCATACTTGAAATGGTTAAAGAAACAAAATGGTGATAAGCATCACAAAGGAATACACGATGGAATATTATTTAGCTTTAAAAAGGAAGGAGCTCCTGACATGCTACAACATGGATGAACCTTGATGGCATGTCATGTGAAATAAACAAGACACAGAAATATGCTGTAGGATTTCATTTATCTGAGGCCCCTAGAGAAGTCAGGTTCATAGAGATGGAAAGTAGGACAGAGGTTGCCAGAGGCTGGAGGAGGGGGCAAGAGATATAGCACTGTTTAATGGGGATAGAGTTTCAGTTTTGCAGAATGAAAAGAGTTCCGGTGATCAGCTACATAACAACATGAATGTACTTAACTGAACTGTACACTTGGAAACAGTGAAGATGGCATAAAAATATTCATGTATTTTAGCACAATTAACATTTTGTTTTAAACACAAAGGATAAAATGTTATACAAATGACCAGGCAGATTTACAAAGTAACATGGAAATTCTGAAAATTAACAAAAAAGTCATTTAATTTAAAATTTTAACTCAATATAGGATAAACATTGTAGTAGATACAGCTAATGACAGTATTATTAAAAAGAAAATAGAGTTCAATAAGTGATTCATATTATAGCATGAGCAGAAGAAAAATACAAAAAAGAGTCTAAGTCATAGAAAATAAATGAGAAGGTTTAACTTAGTTTCAAAGGGGAAGAATTAAAATGAGGGAATGTTCACAGTAGTAGCAGCAATTTTTCCACATATGATGGGAGACATGAAATTCACTGACATAGAAACCACTATATTAATACTAAAAGGGATGAATAATAAGAAATATCACCTAGACATGTTATAACAAAACAACATCTCTCCAAGGACAGGAAAATATCTTTAAAACAATCAAAGAGAAAAGACATATTATCTACATAGAACAAAAGTTACATTGCCTAGACTTATCATCTTGTGCACATTCTGGTTTAAGTATATACTGCTGCTATTTAGTCACTAAGTCATGTCCAACTCTTTTGCAATCCCATGAACTGTAGCCCACCAGGCGCCTCTGTCCACGGGATTTCCCAGGCAAGAACGCTGGAGTGGGTTGCCATTTCCTCCTCCAGGGGATCTTTCTGACCCAGGGATTGAATCCGTGTTTCTTGCTTTGGCAGGTGAATTCTTTACCACTGAGCCACCAGGGAAGCCCTTAAATATACATATACCAATACAACCATTTTGGAAAACAATTCTCCAATATCCAGTGAAATCGAAGATGTTCATACAATACTACGCAGCAGGTAGACTTCTTGAAAAAATAAAAACCAGAAGGACAAGAGCAACAAATTTTGCACATGAGTATCGAGAAACAGGTAGGAAAATGTTCACAGCAGCATGACTTGTAATAATATGAAATTTAAAGAGAATCCAAAGGGATTAAAAAATGTGATATATACTCTTAGCACTGAAAAAAAAATCACCTGAAGAAATCTCACAAACATAATGTTAAGTAAAAATGTGTATGAGGTTGATTATATGAAGTTTAAATTATATAAAGCTAAATAAAGATTTAGGGTAATGTTTACCTCTGGAGGGAGGGAAGAGGTATGATCAAGGAATAGAACACAAACAAAAATGGTAGACTATGTATAGTTTTCCTTTTCACATTACATATATGTTATCTTCATTTTAGAAAATAATAATAGCTAATAGTTTACATTATGAGTGATACATGTTCTATTTTGTCCCCACTTTATATATGGGAAAACTGAGCAAAGAAAGATGAGTGGCTTTCCCAAGGTTCCGAGACAGCACACAGCAAAACCAAACCAGAATCTAGGCAACCTGTTTCCATAGTAAACATTCCTCACTACTGAGCCATTCTCCCTCTCTTTTGTATATATGTAATATTCCATTCTAAAAATAAAAAGAAGTTGAAAAGGAGAAAAATGCTGGGCATTAATGTCCCAAGGGCTAACTCCATTAAAATTGTTTTTCAAGAAGCTAAACATGCTGTGTGTGCATCTATATATATGTGAGTATAACAAGAAACACACATCAAAAAGTTTATCATTTTACCTGCATTATTTTATTTTCTTCACGTTTTCCATCGCTTTCTAAATTATCTGCAATGAATATGTATTACTTTTCTATTTGGGGAAAAATCAACATTATTTAAAAATACTTCTGCCCTTGGCTTTAAAAAAAAAAATCACATATCCTAAATCACACAGTAAATTGCATAGGAAACTTAATTACAACTTGCTTGGCAGACAACAGACAACTCTAAGTGCTACTGAGTTCCAAAAAAGGGCCTCTGTTTTATATCTGAAGGCAAATAGTGTTTTAAATTTCAGCAAAAATTTTAAGAGGCTAGTATAGAGTTGCTTCAGGCTGGTCTTAACACGTGCAAATTTCTGTGGCCTTTATTTATAGGGCAATGCCAATCCTCTCCAAGGCAGAAGGGTACCCAGGAGGGGTCTTCTGTCCACAGCCACCAAGCTGAACAAGGAGAGACACAGAGGGAATCTGATGCAACAATTAAGAAACAGACTCACAATACAAAGAGATTACTTGCCTGACTAGCAAATTTAGAAAAACAGCCCTTAAAAGGACAGGTGCGCTGCCTGCTAACACTCCAGTAATTACGGGAGGCTGCAAAGGGGGTGCCTGAAATTGTTAAGCGTGTGGTGCTAAGTCCGCCCCTAAGAGTTGCATCTGTTTTGTTTTCCAGAGGAAAGGGAGGGGAAGAACAAGAGCTTTCTGCAAACCAGAGCTTTCTTGAAGGTGGGAAGAAAAACTCTCTACAGACACATAATGGTAGGGTTTTGTAGCACTATCCAGTAAATAAAGCACTAACTAAAAGAGCAATCCATGGAAATACTGAGTCAGTTTCCCTGGCATCTAAGGACCAGCACCAAGCCTCAGGTTTAAGTGAGGACAGGTCAGACAGGCTCCACTCCCACTAGCCCAGGCCTAGTAATACTGTTCTTAACAACTTAAAACACTGAAATAAAAACAAACTGACTCTCTAAAGGTGTGTGTGCTTAATCACTCAGTCATGTCTGACTCTTTGCGACCCTTTGGACCAAAGCCCGCCAGGCTCCTCTGTCCACAGGATTTTTCAGGCAAGAATACTGGAGTGGATTACCATTTTCCTCCTCCATGGGATTTTCCCAACCTAGGGTTCAAACTCACATCTCCTATGTCTCCTGCCTTGCAAGTGGATTCTTTACCCTCTAAGCCATCAGGGAAACCTAAGAATTACTCTAAAGATAATTACTCCAAAACGTCCCACGATCAGTTTCTACAGATCAAGTAGAAAAGCACGTGAAACATCCACATTTAATTATCTGTCATCACCGCACCTTCAGTTACTAGCTTTGAGAACTGGAGCAAACTGCTTACTTTTCCTTAGCTCTGGTTCTGGGCTTCTAAGATGGATACAATAACACCCCTTCCAGAATGCCCTCGTGAAGATGAAGTGAGACAGTGGGTGCACTGCCTAGCACGATGGCCCTGAAGATGCTCTGGAAAAACTCCTGCACTTGTGCTGTCTACCTACCAAGCCACACGACACAGAGACACATACACACCCCTTCCCTGAGTGATGCAGCCTAAGAAAATAGCCTTCAAAAGTCACCCCCATCTCACTCATGACTTCCAAAATCAAGATCAACAACTCAAGTGTATTAAAGTGAGAACTGGGAGCTGTCCTTCATTACAGATTTCATTTACAAATAACAAACTGCAAAACAGTAGCTGGAAAAGGAAACTGCTAATGAATATGTATGAAATCTGCAAACCAGAAACAAAGATAAAAGCTGCCCTTTTTTGTCACATGAAAGGGAAGACAAACTAGACACAGAGAAGGTAGCAGAAGAGTCAAAATGAAACTTTCATTTCAGGGTGGAAGGCAGGGTTAGAAGTTCAACAAAGTATATAGTTGGGACTGGAGTAATCCATCTCTCTCTCTTTTCTTTTTTTGCTGTGCCACACGGTATGCAGAATCTTGGTTCCTAACCATGGTTTGAACCCAAACTCCCTGCAGTGAAAGTGTAAAGTCTTAATCACTGGACCCACAGGGAAGTCTCCTGGAATTCCATCTAGCATCTAAGGACAGGCATTTGGCTACTGGTGAATAAATCTAACTCTTGGCTTCCGAGTCAAAGAAGACTGAAAAACGAAAACAAAAATTAAGAACGAGAGGTTGAAAATGTTCTTTCTTCATGAAGTACAGCCTCATACTTTAACAACTTCAGTTTTTGCCAGAGACAACCAACCATAAGTCATCCTTGGTCCAATAAGCTGGTGAAATACAGTGAATAGAGACTGAAATGTCTTGGTTACTTAATGTTGGGCGTGTGTGCTTGGTTTTTCCTTCTGAGTTTCACTGAAGACTGAATGGGGCAACTGAATTTCTTATTCTGAACACTGAACATCATCATGATACATTATCAAGAATCAGAACTTGGAAGTAAGTACATTTGGTTTAAGAACAGGCAAAAAACAAAAAAGAAAAAACCACCTTTTGAAGGGTACAAGCTGGGCTGGGGTAAAGGAAAGCTTTTCCTTCCATATGAGTTTGAAGTTTTAAAACTGGATTAGAGTGTATGAAACTTATTTTTAAAAAAGAACAGAAAGTAACTAAAAGTCTATCAAATCTGCTCGAGATCTCTTCAAAGAAAAGGGGAAGATGATAGAGGAGATTTGATGGCAGGGATAGGGATAAAAATTTTAAAAACCTTTTCATGTTTGTACCACAGAGGCTTAAACTGTTCTGATATTACAGTACTTCTTCTGCTTTAAATGATGGATGAATCCCTAGGCATCTTGTTAACATGCAGATCCTGAGAAAGCAGGGCTGGGCTGAGGCCTGAACTTCTGCATTTTTAACAAGCTCCCAGGTGACACCCACACAGCGGGCAGCTGGTCCGTAGACAACACTTTTGTTTAGAAGTAATCTTATTTATTCGGCTGTGCTGGATCTTAGTTGTAGCACGCAGGATCTTACACTGTGGCATGCAAACTCTTAGTTTCTGTATAAGGGATCCAGTTCCCTGACCAAGGATTGAATCTGGAACATCTGCTTTTTGAGAGTGCAGAGTCTTAGCCACTGGGTCATCAGGGAAGTCATGCAGACAACACTTTTAGTAACAGTTTAGGAGAACAATAAAATAGAAGCCAGAAGATTTGAGTTTCGGTGACTACTGTCAGCTTAACACATAAAAATTTGAGGGCATGCATTTGGGGCAACATGGATGGACCTAAAGATTGTTATACCTAGTAAAGTAAGTCAGACAGAGAAGGAGAAATAGCATATGGAATTCCTAATGTGTGGAACTTAAAAAGAAATGATACAAATGAACTTACTTACAAAACAGACCCACAGACTTAAGAGAACAAACTTACAGTTGAGGGGCAGGTGGGGTGGGGAGGGATACTTAGGCAGTTTGGGATGGACATGTATACACAGTTATACTTAAAATGGATGATCAACCAGGTCCTAACACATAGCACATGGGACTCTGCTCAATGTTATGTGGCAGCCTGGATGGGAGGGGAGTTTGGGGGAGAATGGATATATGTATATATATATATATATATGGCTGAGTCTCTTTGTTGTTCACCTGAAACTACCATAACATTGTTTGTTAATGGGCTATACCCCAATACAAAATAAAAAGTTTTTTAAAAAAAGATTTGAGGTCATGGCCCCAAGCTCAGTTTTCTTGTTTGAGAGATACTAGATTACCTCAGTACCTTGTGGGTCATTGTGAAGTTCAAATTAAAGAACATGTAAAAGCACTCTGTGAGGTGCAAAGACCAAAGAATAGCAGTATTATTAGTTATTAAAAAGATCTTAAAGAACAAGTAACTTGCTGATGAACCCAAAGTGAGAGGCAGAATTAGGCTTAAAATCTGTATCATTCAATCAAGGCAAGTGCTTTGAGCTTTAATATGTTATAACTTAAGGTAAGTTTTATTTCCATCCATGTTGCTAAAATTTCTTCCAGAATATCTTAATGCATAAAGAAAGCTGAGCACCGAAGAATTGATGCTTTTGAACTGTGGTGTTGGAGAAGACTCTTGAGAGTTCCTTGGACTGCAAGGAGATTCAAGCAGTTCATCCTAAAGGAAATCGGTACTGAATATTCATTGCAAGGACTGATGCTGAAGCTGAAATTCCAATACTTTGGCCACCTGATGTGAAGAACTGATTCACTGGAAAAGACCCTGATGCTTGGAAAGACTGAAGGTGGGAGGAGAAGGGGACGACAGAGGATGAGACGGTTGGATGGCATCACCGACTCAATGGACATGAGTTTGAGTAAACTCCAGGAGTTGGTGATGGACAGGGAGGCCTGGTGTGCTGCAGTTCATGGGGTCGCAAAGAGTTGGACACGACTGAGCGACTGAACTGAACACTGAAAATTTACATTTGCGGATGATGCTGGAATGTGAATTTCTCTAGGTAAGTGGTGGTCACAGTGACTGCTGCAGTGTTCCCTGACACCTGAGGGAGCGAGAATAACGCTGAGCACATGCAGGCTACATAAGACTATTGTCAAACTGGGTAAAATGGAACGCAGACTAACATAAATGCCCAAGTGTGTAAAAGAATTTCAGAGCTGGGCCAGATTAATACGGGCTGGAGCTATCAAGGAAGGCCTTATGGAGGAGGTATGCTCAGAATACGAACAGAATGGCCTGGGTAGCTTAGAAGGACAGCAAGGATGATGCTGAGCAAAATCAGACAGGAAGTCGACTGCATGAGCTGCTTGTGACAGGCCACCCAGTCTCCGACTCTGCATTTGATAACCAGATCCAGATGACCTCATGTTAGAATTCTAAGTCCATCTCCACTGCTGTGGCAGTGAGGGCAGCCAGGAATACTGGGGTAAACAGTGTGTACATTTTCCCTCATGAGATAGACAGCTACTGGAAGAGTTTTAACTAGGCCGTAAGAGAAGCAATGAAATTCAGTATTTTAATGAGATATAGTGGGGAGAAAACTGAAGACAGGACATCAGCAGGACTACCTGTAGGATTCTTGTTTCTAGCAATGAATCTATTTAGTCAAGTGAAATCCTAAATGGAACCTCTATATACCTGTGCTTGCTTAAAAAAAAGAAAAAAAAATAGCAGAAACAGAGCTGCTTGCTTTAGGTCAAGGGGTGATGGGGCCCTCAGGTTAGGTCTGCTGGGCATCTTCTGAAAGAAGGTACTGTGCTGTGATGAGCATCTAATACAGGGTTCTGAAGTTAAGAGATTCAAAGACATCCCATGCAGACATACTTCTATAAGAGAAGCACAGACCATTTTTAAATATGATGGAAGCAGAGCCAGGCATTTCGGCTTATGGTCCAGGGCTCCTTCACCCACTTCATTCTGTCTCTTGTTTGTGACTCATTTGACAAGCCATGCCAAGGAGAAAATGCAAAATCTAATACATTTACCAGTAATTGAGAAACATCTTAGTGGCTTCCTCTTATCTTTTGACACTGAGGTCTTAAAGAACATTAAAAACCTAGTCCCATATCCACTCTTTAATCTTATCGCTAAGCCATTAATTGATTGAAAAAGTGTTCTCCAAAGTTCCAGACCTCTTGCTGGTGTTCTAAAGCCCTTCAGAGTGATTTATTACTCACAAGTGCTCATTTAAACAACATCATCCCAAGATCTGAGACCCCAAATAACTTACAGCACATATAGATAAATGGCATAGGATGCTAGGTTTTAATTTATTTTTATACATAATATAAAGAGATGACATATTGGAAATTATGATACTGATACTTGTCATATTTTTAATAGACACCTATTCAGTGAAAAAATTAACATTATCAGAAAACCACATACAAGGTGCATATGGGCATTTTCAAAGATATTATAAAAAATTTAGTTTAAAAGAAAATGGAAGTGGTCAAATAGTAGTTAGTTTCCATTTATAAAACAGAACATATGTGTCTGAGTTTCTAGGAAATATCATATCTGAAATCTCAGAATCACAAGAGTTCAGAGTCCTCCATAAATTCCCTAAGAAGTATCTCAGTGATTGACTGAATGTTGTCTTTCTTTTTTTTTTTTGAAGATTAAAAAAAATATATATATATGTTTATATATATTACAAGGTCCTTCCCATGTTTACTGTCCAAGAACAAAGGAATTCCCTTAATACAAACCCATCTAGATTCCTCCTTCAATTTATGTCCATTTTCTCTTGTTCTGTCTTCTGTGAATATGGGAAAAACAAGTCCAATATTCCCCTCATAAAACGTTTCCACTTACCTGAATATAGAAAGCAAGTTACTCAATCTTCCAATCTTATTTCCAGATCCTTTCATTCTTTCCTATAACATTTTCTTTCTATCTCTTTAATGACTTACGGATCTCTTTAGAGACCTTCCCAATTTCTCTACACACTAAATAAATGGAAACTGACAATGAGGAAGAACTATTTAAATAAGCAGATGATACCTCTTTCATTAACCTGATCCTCTACTGAAATAAATGTTGTCATAAAATGACATTTACAATACATTCTGTATTATAATCAATTGGTCGGAACTAGTACACCATTTATGGATCATTTGTAGATAATTTCAACAAAAGCTGTAATTTAAGGAGTGCTTCTTGTGTGGCAGGCACTGAATACTTTGCTACTGAATCCTGGCAACAACTCTAAGAGGTTGGTATTTTTATTCCCATTTTTCACAGGAACGGCATGGACTTGTCAGAGATCTTGATGATGATTCTTGAGCCAGTGCCTTACCACAGTGGACACGCATACATGTACGCAAGGCATGGTCCAGGTACGGCGGCTGCTGCAGGCTACCTTTCCTCGAACCAGACTCTGAGATGAGAATTTGGAAATTTCACTGGTGACTGCTGCTGGACTCCACACAAACGGGAGAGTGAAGAAAGCAGGTGAGGCAGTGGGAGAAGCCGGACTGCAGTCACAACAGAAGCCCCAGCTGACCCTACCGGCCCTACAGAGTTGTCCTGAAGTGGGGCAAGGGCCTCTGTGTCCCCAGGTTGACCAGCCACTGAATGGATGCTGCTGCCCCAGGGGCAATGGGCAGGCTCTTGAGTGAGGCAGCTCTCCTTAGCTGACAGCTAAGGGCAGTCACCAAGGAGGGATCCAGCTGTGAGCTTCCAGCTGTTAAGACTCCCAGAAGCTGGGGAAAGAGGATCTCAAGCCTGAAAGGGGCACGGCGTCTGGGCGACAGCACAGCTCTATTAGAGTGACTATTTTCGGATCTCTAACTCAGAATATGGTTCTGCATAATTGCTTATCGATTGGTAAGTTATAAAAAATCATGTAGCGTTCATGTCAAAGAAATCAAAAAAACAAATAAGGTGGAGGCAGGAAAGGAACTCCAAATACTTCTTTGGTTTCTGTGTAGGAAATACAAAATACCTCTTGTTTTTCTGTCGCTTTCTTCAGCTTTCTCTCTTTTTCTGCCTCTGCCCCTTTGCTGTGTCACATTCTCTGTGTGACACACATATACTAATATGATGACTGGAAACAAAACTGGAAGTTTTGATAGCAAAGAAGGGAAACAGAAGAGGAGAGAGAGTAATTTGAAATATTAATAACAGAGAATTATTGCCCAAGCAGATACTGCCATTTTAAATAGTTCGGTCAATGATAATACATGTGTCCTCTGAAGGAAAGATGTTACAAAGGATGAATAACCTCTGTTAGTGGCTCTGCATCCTCAATAATGTTTCTATCCTTAATCTTTTCTCATAGAATTTATTGTCTAAACTATATTAAAAAGACATAATTGCCTCAGGATGGTTCTTGCCAAAAGAAAATTACAAATACTTATACTATTGGTCATAAAAGAGGAAGTTCTGTCTCATTTTTCACTTTATAATGAGAACAATCAAACATGTTTTTAAAGTTTAAAATCAAAATTATGTATTATGTATTGTTCTCTATTTATCCATTATGGAGAAGCTTTTAAAAAGCTAGAAAGCCAACAACTAGCTGGAATGGCTTAGTAGGACATGAATTTGAAATAGATCCCCAGGGGATAATGAATCCAGCTTATATTGTGGGGAAATGTGAAGAGTATTAATTCATATTATGCTGCCTTGCTATTCTATTAACAAATGCAAAAAGAAATTCTCGCGGCAACGTTCTCATTTTAATGTGAGCAGCAAGATATTAGTACAGAAGCCAGAGTTCAAAAAGTTAATAATAAACCTGAGTCAAGAATGATTTTGAAAGGATTCAGATGACAAAAGGCAGTGGAGAGTGAAAATTCAAATGTAGCAGGACATTATCTGATTAGAAATCCACTGTTATTGTCCTCCACCAAAATGGCCCACAAACTGCTGATGCCTGTGACCTCTACAGTGGGATTGAATTTGGATCCAAAGCTGGTGGCTCAGCATTTCCTGTCCCCTCTCTTCTCAAAATCCCACACTACAAAAGGGCGTAGGGTAACACACTTTACTACTAAATATGATTTGAGCCTTTTGGAAGACTGCCCATTCAGAAGTGTCACCCTGGCAACTCACCGACAGCTTTCACTTTCTAAGAGTTTTCTCTAAACAACCTCCCTCCCGCAAAATTCTGTGCTCTACCCACAGGGCAGAAGAAGGGAAGTCTTGAATATTATTTCAAACTCTAAATACTTTTAAGTGGCGCCTCCAAAGCTAATATCAGTGCTATCCATTGTGCTTTGCTGGCATAATGATACTTGGAACAGTCATTCTGGAATCGAAGCAGGAAGCAGCCACCCAATACTGCTGTCCACAGTCAGACTGTTTAGTAGACCCTACCACCAAGCCCAACGACAGCAGTGAAAGCTGACCTGTCCCTTCCCAGACATCACATCATTCTGTGTTTACTGTCTGCAGAAGTCTCTACATCTCTCCATCTCTGTTCACATCATCATTTGGTCCAATGTGGCCACACTAGGCTGAGAGCAACATGCCAAGACACTGTCTTCCCAGGGCTCTTGCTTGTTACCAAATGAAGGGTGTGTGTGTACATGTGTGTGTGCATGCTAAATTGCTTCAGTCGCATCCAACTCTCTGCGACCCTACGGACTGTAACCCACCAGACTCATCTGTGGGATTCTCCAGGAAAGAGTACTGGAGTGGGTAGCCATATCCTCCTCCAGGGCATCTTTGCGACCCAGGGACCGAACCCAGCCCTGCATTGCAGGAAGATTCTTTACCGTCTGAGCTATCAGGGAAGCCCAGTGAAGGGTCATTTGCCTGCTTTTCAGTCCACAACCAATTGTCTCCACTTTTAGATCCATAAACACAAACTGTCAAGGGTCTCCTGTTTTGGAGATACCACATTTGTCTGTATCACAAAGACTATGAGTGAGACAGAAGGCAGAAAGAGACCAAAACGGGCAGACATATTTCTTGTGTCCGGCACACAAGCAAGTGGAAACTCCTTTCGCGACTGGCAGCCCTCAGGATGACTGAATCATGTTGTGTATCTGGACCCTGAAACAGCCCACTGGTTTCACAGCAATGACTGCCCGTTCTGTGAATTTCAGAGAACAATTCATTGTCCTTGAGACCACCTACAACTTGCATGCATGTGACGTCATTCTAAGTTACACCAACTCAGCATTTCCATGAATTCATTTTCTATACATAAAATTCACCAAGTCTTACAATGTTTTTGACCCAATCAGAAATAGCCTCTGCTTAAAAGTGTTGATTTTAAAATAAATGAAGAGTGTCTCTTTTTTTTAATGTATGGAAGTTGCCTTTTATTTTAAAAAGGGAAATAAAGCTGGAAAAAAATCAGATGTTTCAGGAAACTGGGTTGTATGGCCAGTGCTTGCCTTATTTGAATGTGCCTAGAATGTGCCTAGTATGCCTGTTGAAAGCACCTATTGGAAAAAATTGGCTTGATAATGGATTGAAATGACAGGTCTTTTTAAACTGGAATTTAAACACAGGTGGTTTTGATTCTCTTCCAGTCCTTCCTTTTAGCAGTGGAACCACAACAGAGAATGCTAAAAACAAATTTCATACTAAAAAAATTTTTAGGTGCAAAGATAAAAAAACAATAAAACGTTAATCAGAGCCCAAAGCAGTAAGGCAAAATCTGTTTGCTGAGCAGAGAGTGATTAACCAAAGCATATGCCATCAGTGTGAACTGATTTACTTAATTCAATTTCCTATTTTAAGACACATAGATAACATCACGGTTCAATAAAGATTTGGAATAAGAAGGAAAAAGCTCAAGTGGAAAGGACAGAATGCGTTTCAACTGGCCAGGGCTCTGGCTCCAGCTGTTAGCATTATGTACTTAATTCTGCTTCAAATTAATTCTCTTTTGTATAAAACTGAAAGTGACAGATTAATTGATCTTGAAAGTTTCTGGAAGGATGCTAGAGAAGTGAACTAGAAAGAGTAAAAAAGGAGCATTCTGTAATATTCCAACAGATCTTAAGAAAAAAAAATCAGTAAGTTCATTACGACCATGGTAATCAAATAAAATTCACTCAAAATAGTACTATTGTAAGTATTATTTGAATTTAAAATTTTTACCCATGACATTCCCTCAAAGAAGGCTCTGCGTAATGATTTTCAGAAGTCTGACTTGGGTAGGCTTGACCTCAAACAGTGCAGCCTCTGTTATAACAGTCTTCCTTAATGAAATTCTGGGTTGATTCTGGGAAGACCCAAGGGAGGGACCCTGGCACCACCCCACAGAAGACTGCAAAAAAGATGCTGCTTAGTCTCCCACATGCAAGACTCAGACCCTGGATAGAGCAATAAAAGGGAGGAATTGATAAGAAATCTCGATTTATACAGGGGGAAAAAAAAAAAACACAACACTATACTTTGGAAAGCAAAGTACTTTTAAATAACTTCTATAGCCACTGTGAATTAAAATGGAGACTGGCACTTACAATTCTACAACATTTTAGGGTTTCATGGGTTTTTAAAATACTAGGTGGAATTTTCTTTCATCAAATTCAAAAGGTCACAACAATGGTCATGAGGTAAAATCCCAATTTATTATGCCAAGAAAACAGGACCAACAAGAATAGATACAAATGAAATGACAGGTAATGGCAAAATAAAATGGAAATTGAGAATGTGGTGACTTGTGCTTTAAGTATACAAATAAATGATAGTGGAGGCTTAAGTACAATATAAAATTTATATTTTAAAAAAGATTTTTAACTATTGCCTGTAACTCCCAAATCAACATTGCTAGTCCTCAGCCCTGCCCTAACCACCACACTTACATGTCCAACTAGCTGGGAGCCATTTTGACCTACACGTCCCAAATACACCTCAAAGTCCTCTCCTCCCCGCCACCAAGTCCACTTCCCTGTTAATTCTCTTGATGACATCATCACGCTTTCCGTCACTCAAGTCAGAAACCTGACAATCCCAAGTCCTAATGTTTTCTCACTTCCAATGTTCAAGCTATCACAAAATTCAGAATATTCTAGTTGTCTAAAATTTCTTTCTCTGTTCCTCACTCAGTTCAGTTCAGTTCAGCCGCTCAGTCCTGTCCGACTCTATGTGACCCCATGGACTGAGGCACACCAGGCTTCCCTGTCCACCACCAACTCCTGGAGCTTGCTCAAACTCATGTCCATTGAGTCGGTGATGCCATCCAACCATCTAATCCTCTGTCGTCCCCTTCTCCTCCTGCCTTTAATCTTTTCAGGCTTCACGGTCTTTTCTAATGAGTCAGTTCTGCGAATCAGGTGGTAAAACTATTGGAGCTTCAGCATCAGCCCTTCCAATGAATATTCAAAGTTGATTTCCTTTAGGATTGACTGGTGTGATCTCCTTGCAGTCCAAGGGACTCTCAACAGTCTTCTCCAACACCACAGTTCAAAAGCATCAATTTTTTGGTGTTCTCTGCTTCTACCCTAATTATAGTCCTTCCATCTCTTCCCCAGATCATTACAAATCTTCCTCCTTCAATCTCGTTCACCTGTAACTCTTCCTCTAACTTTCTTCAGGTTAACACATCTAAAAGGCCAATGACTGCCACCTTAAAATCCCTCAGCAGAAAAGGGAACCCCCTTACACTTTTGGTTGGAATTTAAACTGGTGCAGCCACAATGGAGAACAGTACAGAGGTTCCTTAAAAAACTAAAATACAATTACCATATGATCTTACAATTCCACTCCTGAGAAAACTGTAATTCAAAAAGATACATGATACATGAACTGCAGCGTTCATAGCAGCACTACTTGCAACAGCCAAGACATGGAAACAACTTAAATGTACATCAATAGGTGAATGGATAAAGATGTGGTGTGTGTGTACACACACACAATGGAATATTTATTACTCAGCCATAAAAAAGAATGAAATAAGGCCATTTGCAGCAACATGGATGAATTCAGAAGTTATCATACTAAATGAAGTCAGACAGAAGACAAATATGATATCACTTATTTGTGGAATCTGAAAAAATGATACAAATGAATTTATTTACAAAACAGAAATAGAATCACACAGGTAGAAAATAATCTAATAGTTATCAAAGGGGAATGGGGCTAGGGGAGTGATGAATGAGGAGTTTGGGATAATAAGGTCCTACTGTATAGCACAGGGAACTATATTCAATATCTTATAATAAACTATAATGGAAAAGAATCTGAAAAAGAATATATCACTTTTCTGTACACCAGAAACTAAGACAACACTGTAAATCAATCATACTTCAATTAAAAAAAAAAACAACCTTCAGTGCTTACAAACACACACACACATACACCCCCCATACCTATGGGTCAATAATCCTGAATGACTTATTACTTCTGTATGTGAGTTTTACACAACTATCTCACCACCACTGCAATGGACTCCTCCACCCCACCCTGCTCTTTACCAGCCTAACTCCTATTCATCTTTCAAGGGCCATTTCAGGGGTTACCTCCTCCAGGAAGCCTGCTTTTACACATACAATCTTCTGGCTCCAGGCTACATTTGATGCCTTTTTTAATCCTTAGTGCATTCTCAATATACTTAAGATCACATTGGAGAGGATCATATTTACTTATGTGACTGTTCTGAATTTGACAGATATTCCTTGAAGGGAAGGACTTTACTTCTTAAGATCCTCGCAAAGTATACTGAACTGAAATAAAAATGAATCACACTATGGAAGAAAACAGATTGGAAGTTATGAGAGTAATCTGGAGGATTATAAGTGTTTGGAAATAGTGACTACTTTTCTTACTTATGCAAATAATACTTCATGGTTTACATAAGTTATATTGTTTGATTCTTAAAATAATCCTAGAAGGCAGGGTAAGAGAAATGAAGGCTGAGAGAGACCTTAAATGCATAAGAAATTTCTGAGAAGAGAAATGTTACTGATTTTTTTAAGGGGTGTGTGTATGTATGTGTATGTTTAAATAAGTCTTCATAGATCGTCGTTTCACAGATCTACACTTCAGATAAATTCCTATTTGGTCAAAATAGCCAACTGATATCCTTCGTGACTACTATAAAATCTCCTGAAAAAGAAAAACTCTCAGTTCTTTAAAGAGAATTTTCAGTAATGTAGCCCCCTATTCACTCTTCCAGAAAGCAGATCTTGAAGACAGAACAGCTCAATTAGATTTCTAAAGACAAAGAGAAAACAGTTTCATTCTCACCTTCAAAGATCCACCAGGCCAGGAACCTCCCAAAAATTTCCTTGATTCTGGAAGCCGTTCTTTTCCCAGGATGCCAACTCCTGAGAGCAGATGTGGTTAAAGTCTTCGGCACACAAGTGTGGAGTATCACAAAGGTTCCTGAAAACAAAACAATCACAGAACAGTGTAAACTGTTTGGGGTTAGCTAATTCTATTAAGCTTTCAGCTATCCTACTAAAATTGACGAGGGGAACTTAATACGTATTAAATCCCATGATGAATTTTAACCAAGCATTACAGTAGTTAAGGACATCAGTGTCTAAGAAACTTCAAGCAATTTCATGGCAACAGGTAATTTAAAAAAGGTAACACAATTCCAATTACATTTTGGTATATGATAGAAGTCTGAATGAGCCCTCAATAGCAGGAAACAACTGCTCACAAAAATCAAAGAGCAAAAAAAGGCACTTGATCTAATTTTACTCTAATACTTCATGGGAATACAGAGTGCTGTAGAATCACATCAACACACAGGTAGAGGCTAGGGAAATCTAATACAAGCTGCAAAGAACAAACAATGAAGAACTAAGAATTTGATCAAGGTTGATGATCTCAGTGAGGAACACAGACATGCAATTACATTTTGGAGGTCGCTTTGAAGGCAGTGAGAAAGGAGGTATCTGGGAAGGAAGGTTTCAGAACACATCATTGTAAGAAAACAAGCATAAGGTTAAGGAAGAACACCATAGAATGAAACCTTACTTAAAAGGAAGCCAACTAACAGAAGTGTTCGAATAATGTGTTTATTTAATAACTCATTCTTATGAGAAAGTGTGAAAAAAAAAACACTGCAAAAATGTTCAGAAAATCTCTTTCAAAACAGAACTTGGGGACAGTGTACAGGGAAAAAAGAGAAGCCGGGAGTCTAGACCTGCCTTTACCATTAATAGTCTGACCTTGGGCTTGCTAAGTGTTTCTCAAGCTTGCAGGCACATTTGCACCAGTGGGAGAGGTTTTACAAAATGTCAGTGGCTAGGCCCCATGTGGCCAAATACATGCCTGACCAATTACCAATATATCAGATCAAGTGGGACAGAACCCAAGCACAAGCATTTTTTTGAAGGAGAGAAAGTCAGAGGAGACATTCTTCAATGATTCATCCAGGGCTAAGAGTCCCATCTTCTCTACATAATTCGCATCTGATCTCTAAAACAAATACAGTTTAATAGTATCCAAAACTTCCAAACTCTATAAAATTTAATAGTTCTCCTTTTCAAATTATAGTTTTCTCCGTATATGTGCCCAGGAGTGGGATTGCTGGATCATATGATAGCTCTATTTTTCATTTTTTTGAGGAACCTCCACACTGTTCTCCACAGAGGCTACACCAATCTGCATTCCCACCAACAGTGTAGGAAGGTTCCCTTTGCTCCAGACCCTCCAGCATTTATTACTTGTAGACTTTTAAATGATGGCCATTCTGACCAGTTGAGGTGATACCTCACTGTAGTTTTGATTCACATTTCTCTAATAGCGATGTTGAGAATTTTTTCATGTGCCTATTAATAGCCAAAACACAGAAATAACCTAAAAGTCCATCAACAAATGAATAGATAAAGAAGATGTGGTGTCCTTATATTATGGAATATACTCAGCCATAAAAAAGAATGAAATAACATCATCTGCAGCAACATAGATAGACCTAGAGATCACACTAAGTGAAGAACACCAAAGACAAACATCATATGATATTGCTTATATGTGGAGTCTAAAAATGATAAAAATGAACTTAGTCACAAAACAGAAACTGATTCACAGATATAAAAAAACAAACTTATGGTTACCAAATGGAAAAGTAGGGGGATAAATTAGGAGGTTGAGACTAATATATACATACTGCTGCTGCTGCTGCTAAGTCACCTCAGTCGTGTCCAACTCTATGCGACCCCATAGACGGCAGCCCACCAGGCTCTGCTGTCCCTGGGATTCTCCAGGCAAGAACACTGGAGTGGGTTGCCATTTCCTTCTCCAATGCATGAAAGTGAAAAGTGAAAGTGAAGACGCTCAGTCGTGTCCTACTCTTAGCGACCCCATGGACCGCAGCCTACCAGGCTCCTCCGTCTATGGGATTGTCCAGGCAAGGGTACTGGAGAGGGGAGCCATTGCCTTCTCCATATATACATGCTACTATATATAAAATAGATAACCAACAAAGACCTACTTTGTAGCACAGGGAACAGTACTCAATATTTTGTAATAATCTATAAGGAAAAAGAATCTGAAAAAGAATAGATATATATATAACTGAAATCTTTAGTTGAAACTAACACAACATTGTAAATCAACTTTATGTTGATTAAAAATAAATAAATAGTTCCCTAATTTTCAAGAGGAGGAAACTAGGACTCCGAGAGGTACACAGACTTATATGAGGTCCAAGCAAAGGATTGAGACCAGGATGGACTCGAGTCTTCCAAGGAGGATAAAAGCAGATCATGAGCTGGGGCCTGACCCTATTTCAGGCTGGGCTAGGTAGGACAGATCCACATGGATTCACACCATTAACAGGGCCTGATGCTACTGACTTTCTGGGAAGAGGCAAGCATAACCTCAGGATTCCCACCCCTTAAGGAGTAATGAAGATAAAAATAATCCTAAGAGCTAAATTTCTGAGTACTCTGTAAGAGCCCGACATTGTGCTAAGTGCTTTAATCCTCACAAGAACGCTCTGTCCTAAGGGCTATTATTATCCCTGATTTACAAATGAGGAAACTGAAGTTGAGAGTGCTTTGTCTTGCCTCCAAAATGGTGGAAGTGGAATTTTAACAAAGCTGTATTTTTTTCCCCAACCATGTATTGCCTGTAGAGAATGCAATAAACAGGCAGCTGGAGGCAAGGCTACTCTGCCCTGTATCTGCCCAGCCCTATTTTTTTTTTTTTCTTTTTTGCACAAAGCACTCTCACGTTGGAAAAAGGAAACAGAAGCACCCGGGAGTCTTCTCAGTGCTTTCAGATTTTCTCCAATTAAATAACTAACTATTGTTGTTTGGGAAAAGATGAACATTGTATGGAATACTTTTTCTTCTCCCTTCATAACACATACACACACACTTCCAAATTAGTAGAATTTAAATAGTGAGATTTAAAGACACTACTTTGGAGACTTCAGCTCAGACAAGTGTCAGAAGAGTCACCACTGAAATCTGTCCTAAATGATTCAGTCCATCATGACATGTGAATTTTAAAGCTTAACTGAAATTTCTGGAAGGTCATTTACAATTCCTTAGGAAAAAAATGTCTGAAACACTCTTAAACTCATCTTCAAAATCTTAGAGAAGTATCTTTGTTGCAGTTTGCTGGTCCGGTACATTTACATTATGTAAATGATTTCCTTTCTTCAAATAGCTACTGACTATAATAAAATTAAGTTATAAATATTCCAATATGAAATATATTTTATTTAAGAGGCTAATGCAAAGCATTACTGCTTCTGACACCTTAGGCATCTCATAATTATACTGTGGCAGAAATCATCTTCACAGCTCATTTTAAAAATAATGTGAAAAGACGGTTTTCATTAAGACACTTCTGGGAAGAAATAAAAGAATGACAGTAAAAATGAAAACATAATTTCGCAAACTGGAAGGGGCCTGGAAGGTGTATCTAACCATCCATCTGCCCACAACCTATTCCATTTTCAGGGTACTCTGTACAGAGTTGAATCTCTCTTCTCATAGCTTTCACTCTTTGATCCCAGATCTGGCTACTCGATATAGATCCAGATTCACATCCTAGTGTAAACCTTCCCAACCACAGCCCACTGTTCAGAAAAGCAGGGATCAACTGCTGATTTAGTAGAGGTGGCCACTGATAGGACCAGGGGAAGCACCTGACTCCAGGGCATTCTCAGAGGCTGGAAGATGACCCATGAGGTTGCCTTGTGCCAAAGCCTCTGCCCTAGTATGTGCTAAGTCACTGCAGTCATGTCTGACCCTTTGCAACCCAATGGACTGTAGCCCAACAGGCTCCTCTGTCTATGGAATTCTCCAGGCAAGAATACTGGGGTGGGTTGCCAAGACCTCCTCTAGGGGATCTTCCCCACCCAGGGATTGAACCTGCATCTCTTAGGTGTCCTGCATTGGCAGGCAGGTTCTTTATCACTAGCGCCACCTTGGAGAAAAAAATGATAATCAGCCAAGTCAACCAAATCAGCTCTCTCTGGGACCTGGACCAGACACTAGGAGTCAGATGAGAACCTACTGAATATGCAGAGGTAAGCAGTAAGAGCAGAGAGATGACGAGAGAGAAGACTCATTCCCTGAAGTAGCATCCAACCCTAATAACCTCCCACTTTTCAGATCCAGATGGGCATCAGTCCTTCCTCCTATGGGTGTCCTGAGTGAGTCTCTGTTCTCTACAGCTCCAGATGCCCAGTGCATATTGAGTAAAGTTATGCCACCTCAATTACCAGCTGTTCATAGAGCTACATATCAGGTTGACAGCAGCTCCATTATTTTTTGTAGGTATTTTTGCTAGACCCAAGAGGAGGTTTTATTTTCACCCCACTAATATTTCAGTTTTTGAGAATGGAGTTTATCATTACAACTTGCCAAAAACATTTGACATCTCAATTCTGCCCTCTCAAAATAAGCATTATGCCTTTCACCTCCGTGTCATCTACAGATTAGACAAGCATGCCATGTAGAATGCTGTTCATGTGATGATACAACACAGAATGGGACACTATTTCACAGAGCCAATAGTGGTATAAAAAATAGTGAAAATCAAACTGTCAATAAATTAAAATGAATTAATTTTAGCCTCTAGGTCATTCTTTAATTTTAATCATTAGCAGTTCTCCAAATTGACTGCAAATCATCATGAAGATATAAATAGCTACATAAACTGACATGACCAAGCAGTTGATTTTGCTAGATAAAGGTTTTAACATTTATTTGGTAGAGACTGCAAAACCCAGAAGAATTAGGCTTCAGCATCATTAGGGAAAATTAGGCCATAGCTGAGATAACTGGCAACATGAACTTTGTGGTTAGAGTAATTACCTGTGCAGCAGACCAAGAAGTTATATTTGAGAAACATATTGCAAAAACAGTCAAGCTCGCATCATCCTTCCCTGAAGCAATCATGAAAATTAGCAGAATCTGTCATTGTAGGTCATCTGGTATACCCTGACAGTGAAATTGTTCTCCAAAGATCTGTTACTTTGTCTAACTTTGCTTTCAGTAGGTCACATGGGATTTCTCCTTACAGTAAAAAAAAGAAAAAAGAAAAAAAGAAAAAAAAACCCACATAAAAGGGCTTTTTAAGTCCCTCTGTCTACTTTCCTTAGTTTTTCTGTCTCCTCCTTGACTGTCAGGCGGTCAAGCTGTAATTTCTCACGGTGGTGGGTGTGCCTGCCCAAGCAACTAAGGCCATCCTCTGGGCTCTAAAGGGATACTTCTGGTCTTCCTAGGGTTGAATTTGTATAAAAGAAGACCAGGGAGAGGGGCTGATGGATCAGTCTTAAAGAACATATGTAAGTGCATCTCTTCAAGAGATGGGAATACCAGACCACCTTACCTGCCTCTTGAGAAACCTGTATGCAGGTCAGGAAGCAACAGTTAGAACTGGACATGGAACAATGGACTGGTTCCAGATTGGGACAGAAGAATGTCAGGGCTGTATACTGTCACCCTGCTTATTTAACTTATATGCAGAGTACATCACATGAAATGAAATGCTGGGTTAGATGAAGCACAAGTTGGAATCAAGATTGCCAGGAGAAATATCAATAACCTCAGATACGCAGATGACACCACTCTTATGGCAGAAAGTGAAGAGGAACTAAAGACCCTCTTGATGAAAGTGAAAGAGGAGAGTGAAAAAGCTGGCTTAAAACTCAACATTCAGAAAACTACGATCATGGCCTCTGGTCCCATCACTTCATGGCAAATAGATGGGGAAACAATGGAAAGAGTGACAGACTTTATTTTCTTGGGCTCAAAAATCACTGTAGATGGTGACTGCAGCCATGAAACTAAAAGTCGCTTGCTTCTTGGAAGAAAAGCTATGACAAACCTAGACAGTGTATTAAAAAGCAGAGACATCACTTTGCCAACCAAGGTCCATCTATGTCAAAGCTATGGTTTTTCCAGTAGTCATGTATGAATGTGAGAGTTGGACCATAAAGAAAGCTGAGCACTGAAGAATTGATGCTTTTGAACTGTGGTATTCGAAAAGACTCTTGAGAGCCCCTTGGACTGCAAGGAGATCAAACGAGTCAATCCTAAAGGAAATCAACCTTGAATATTCATTGGAAGGACTGATGCTGAAGCTGAAGATCCAATACTTTGGCCACCTGATGCAAAGAACTGACTCATTGGAAAAGACCCTGATGCTGGGAAAGATTGAAGGCAGGAGGAGAAGAGAACAACAGAGGATGAGATAGTTGGATGGCATCACCAACTCGATGGACATGAGTTTGAGCAAGTTCCTGAAGTTGGTGATGGACAGCGAAGCCTGGTGTACTACAGTCAACAGGGTCCCAAAGAGTTGGACATGACTGAGCAACTGAACTGAACTGATATGCATGTATAGATCTCATGCCGTGTCTCTTGGCCACACAGAGGTCCTCTTGGTGTGTTTTTTTCTCAGTTGTGTTGAGCTGTTAAACTGTTCATTCAGCAATCACTGTTCAGGTCCACCAGCGGCCAGGTCCTAGCCCTGGGAGCCACAAGAAACACAAAGGTGACTAAGTCATGGCGGCATCTACTGCAAGGCGGAGATGAGAGATCCTAACACCATCTTGGGCTGTATGGCATTTTTGTGATATTTTTCATAGAAGTAATTGCACTTAATTCAGAAAAATAAGTATTCTACTTGACATTTTACAGATAAAAATAAACTAAGAGCAAGGTTACTTCTCAATGATTCACCCCAGTCAGTAAGTGGCAAAGCCAGGACACCAAAAGCAAATCATGTGATTCTTAAGTCATGTTAGTTCCACCAACATGGAAGCGATCATGGTTTATGTGGATAACACAACTACCTAGCAACACATATTGTGTGCTTACTCCATATTGGGTACTTTTGTCACTGGCTGGCAGATATTTGATCTTCTTGGGAACTTTACGAGGAGGGAGGTCTTATTCTCCCCAGAGGAGAAAACTGAGACACAGAAAGCGGTCTAATGGCCCAAGGCTGTATGGCCAGTTGGTGGCAGAAAGAGATAAACACCATGAGAATGGTGCCACCCAGGAGAAATGTGGCGAGAAGTCACTGGATCTGTTGCTAGGAAGAACGCTAAGAAAGTTTTGGAACGTTTTCGAGTATTTCCAGAACAGTGAGACTTTTCTTCTCTTGTAAATCCTGTGAGAAGACACTGGCATCGGAGACGAGAAAAAGATGGCAAATCCCAGAGAAGAAGAAAGTGCGATGCTCCCCCTCCCCCGCCATGGCTGAGGATGTGTGAGAGGCCTGCCGGGCACGGATAGCGTCCGGCATAGGAATGCCATCTGCCATTTGAATACATGCTGTGGATATTTTCAGTGATTTCAGATGCTTTGGACAGATCACACGGCTTGAGCAAAGCGGAGAGAGGAGACCCTTGGCATTTGCGGCCTCCTGTTTGTGCTGGTGATCCTACAGTGACTGCCTGGGAGGCTCGCGTGCTGGCAGTCTGCTGGGATACCAGTTTGCATCACACACATTTGCTGGCAGCTCCACACTCACTCCTCAGCGTGGTTTCTTTATTCTGAACCTGTGCTCAGGTAGGAAAGGAAGGAGCCAATCAGAAAAGAAGTGCTTCAGCCTTCAATGAGTGATTGTCAAGAGCCAGACGTAGGCTAAGGGCCTCCCTGACAATACTTCTCTTAACCCTATAAGTAGTTCCGTAAGACAGCCGTTGGCAGAACAGCTGTCTACATGGGCAAACTGTGGCCTTTTAAATGATGACCATTCTGAGCAGTGTGAGATGGAACCCCACTGCGGTTCTGATTTGCATTTCTCTAATAATTAACGACCTTAAGCATCTTGTCACATGCCTATTGGCCATCTGTATGTCTTCTACTTGGAGAAATGTCTATTGAGGTCTTCTGGCCATTTTTTTTTACTGGGTTGCTTATGTTTCTGTTATTGAGTTGTATGAGCTCCTATATCCTTGAATTTGTGCCCAGAAGTTTCAGAATCAGTTTCAACACAGTCTGCTATGTCCCTCAGAATTCAGAGGTAGAGGGAGGAATGTGTCAAAGGCCAGAATATACCTGGGGCAGTGCTGGGGATGTTTGTAGCTGACATGAATACTGTGAACGGCATATCAAGGGTCTGGGGCTTCCAGAGGAGGGAAAATGTGCTTCTGGCTGGAATCAGGCAGTAAACACTGACAATCTCACGGAGACCTGGCAGTGAAAGAGAAGAGGGAAAGAGAATGGCACCTCTAGGGAGAAGCAGAGATAAGAAGTGGATTTCAGCCAGAGGAGATTCGAGCCCACTAATAGGCTGAGGAGACATGTAATAAAGACAAACAGAGAGAGAATGAAGCTGCAAGTGGCAAAAACTGGACAGAGTCAAGGCCAAGAGTAGTGGGCTGGTGGTCAGGGACAATTGCTCCTTTGAAGAAAAGCTGTGACAGCCCTAGACAGCATATTAAAAAGCAGAGGCATCACTTTGCTGACAAAGGTCCATACAGGCAAAGCTATGGTTTTTCCAGTAGTCACATATGGACGTGAGAGTTGAACCATAAAGAAGGCTGAGCTCCAAAGAATCGATGCTTTCAAACTGTGGTGTTGGAGAAGACTCTTGAGAGTCCCTTGGATAGCAAGGAGATCAAACCAGTCAATCCTAAAGGAAGCTGCCCCTGAATATTCACTGGGAGAACTGATGCTGAAGCTGAAACTGCAACACTTTGGCCGCCTGATGCAAAGAGCGGATTCATTGGAAAAGACCCTGATGCTGGGAAAGATGGAGGGCAGGAGGAGAAGGGGGCAACAGAGGATAGGATGGGTGGATGGCATCATCCACTCAATGGACATAAGTGTGAGCAGACTCCAGGAGATAGTGAAGGGCAGGGAAGCCTGGCATACTGCAGCCTATGGGGTCACGAAGAGTTGGACATGACTTAGTGATTCAACAACAAGAGGTGCATACACTGATTTCATGTCTCCTTCCTTGTTGAAGAGAACACTCCTCGGATTGATGGGCCTTGGAAACAAATTTTCCAAAAACAATGTGATAAGCCCATATGCAGAAGCCTGCTAATGTGCATACTGCCCTACCTTCTTGCTCAACAACATTTGGAGTCAGTCAAAACGAAATGAAATGCCAACACACTTCAACAGGAATACACATGCTTTGCAACCTTGAACTTGAGTTTAATAGAATAAATAAACAAATCTGCTTGGATGTCTGAGAACCAACTGAACTAGTTCCAACTTGACCAGGGGTTTATTTTGCTGAAATCCTGTCATTTATGCAAACTGCGTAACAAACAGGGAGTGAGGGCCCGCCTACCGGCAATTCACACTATTTCCAAGCTGGAATGCTAATGGTTTTTATTTTCAGTCCTCATTTTGAGTGGACTGTTTTATTTTACTGGGGAGAACTTTTACAGGTGATTTTTAATAGCACTGCTTTTTTTCTGATAAAAAAAGTTTTTTCATTTTTCAAAATATGAAAAAGTAAATGTTAAAAAATTAAAACCAAATGTTATCTTCTATCCCCAGAAATTTAAAAACTGTCAATGTTTAGGTGTATGTCTTCCAAGTGTTCTATTTTTCCTGAATGTATGTGTGCATATACATTTTTCAAAATAGAAGTGGAATCATATAGGATGCACTGATTTAGTAACTCACTGTTCTCACCTAATAGAAGATGACCATAGTCTACAAAGTAATTTAACGTCTGCATAATATTCTAGCATGTAAAGAAATCATTTTCATTTAACCAACTTCCAAATATTGGCCATTAAAGCTATTCTATTTGGCTGACTTTTAAAAATCATATTCTAGAGAGATACTATTTTACTAGTAATGGCTGAAAAACAGTGACATTCTTACACAGTTGACACATGGAGCATTATTAAGTTAAAAATTCCATTTCCCTCATCAGGATTTTGATCAGATGAACTGAGACGGTTTCAGGCTGGGTGCCTGCTTGGAGCAGTGGCAGCCCACGTTTCCACTTGGGTCCCCAATCAGGTCCCACCTGACTCCCACCATCCCCATCATGGCCCTGCCTTTGCCAGATTTTCTTAAATCTGCAGTTTGGCAATGAGTGGTGCTCGCTTCCATGTGATCAGAGGCACTGGCTGACTCAGATTACTGTTAAATCTTGACTTTTCCAGTGTACATATCAGAGCAGAAAAGATGAACACATGAGTCCCCAACCCAGACTGTATAGAAACAGTCCTTTGTGGGCCAGAAAGAAAGTTTAAGAGAAACACACTGATAGCCTGACAGAAAAAATAATGTTTCTTCTTAATGCGGTCAGATTAGGCCTCAAAAAGAGATATTATGTCTCAAAAAAAAAAAAAGGCTGGGTTGTGAAATGATAAATAACTCTTCTCATTGATGTTACTATTATTAAATATTAGATGAGACTAGCTATAACAGCTCAGGATTCCAAGGCTCATTTGCAGCTCCCTCCCCCTCCACTGGCACTGAGGAATCCATAGATGATGTGTTTACTACCGTGACTGTGGCTATAGTTTCACACATGCCCACACATGGCAAAACTGATCAGATTTCATCATGAGTATGTGCAGTTTGTTGTTATGTGAACTGGACTTCAATAAAGCTGTTAAAAAATTAAGACCTCAGGTGCCCCAAATCCACACCTGAGATGCTGATTTAACTGGTCTTAAGCAGATATGCAGATGACACCACCCTTATGGCAGAAAGTGAAGAGGAACTAAAAAGCCTCTTGATGAAAGGGGAGAGTGAAAAAGTTGGCTTAAAGCTTAACATTCAGAAAACTAAGATCATGACATCCAGTCCCATCACTTCATGGCAAATAGATGGGGAAACAGTGGAAACAGTGTCAGACTTTATTTTTGGGGGCTCCAAAATCACTGCAGATGGTGACTGCAGCCATGAAATTAAAAGATGCTTACTCCTTGGAAGGAAAGTTACGACCAACCTAGATAACATATTAAAAAGCAGAGACACTACTTTGTCAACAAAGGTCCGTCTAGTCAAGGCTATGGTTTTTCCAGCAGTCATGTATGGATGTGAGAGTTGGACTATAAAGAAAGCTGAGCACCAAAGAACTGATGCTTTTGAACTGTGGTGTTGGAGAAGACTCTTGAGAGTCCCTTGGACTCCAAGATCCAACCAGTGCATCCTAAAGGAGATCAGTCCTGGGTGTTCATTGGAAGGACTGATGTTGAAGCTGAAACTCCAATATTTTGGCTGACTCATTTGAGAAGACCCTGATGTTGGGAAAGATTGAGGGCAGGAGGAGAAGGGGACAACAGAGGATGAGATGGTTGGATGGCATCACTGACTCAATGGAGATGGGTTTGGGTAGACTCTGGCAGTTGGTGATGGATCGGGAGGCCTGGCGTGCTGCAGGTCATGGGGTCACAAAGAGTCGGACACGACTGAGCGACTGAACTGAACTGAAGCAGTTCTCCTAATGTGAAGCCAAGAATCGTGAAGGCAAGAATAGTTGATTAACATAAAACAAAGCATTCCAAAGCTAAATGAGAAGATGAATTGATATAATTGATATGAAAGTACAAGAGAACATTTTTAAAGAAGTGATTCTATCATTTTTCAAATATAAAGAACACATATCTGCCTTTTTAAAGTGCTACCCAGCAAAGAAATTGAGTCTTGCTTCAATAATCTGTAATAATTAATTAAATCTAACTTTAAAGAGCCTACTGCCTCCTAGGGACTATTCCAGGCAGTTGTTAGATCATGTAGAACTGATACTGTTAAAAGCCCAACATTCTCTGAGGTGGATTTAAACTAGATTAAATCCACAAACTAGTTGAGATACTGATTTATCTAGCAAAAACGAAACACAGAAAATGTCACAATGAACTTGGTGTGGCCCCACAGGGTGATCACAGATCCTCTATGGGAGCGGTTCAAGTCCAGGAGGATTTGCTCTGTTTGCCAAGCCACGAAGCTGGGCACAGGCCCTTTAGCAAGAATGTGGGAAAAGCTGTCCCAGAAAATTGGAAGCTTCCTGCCAGAGGACACCATCATCCTCTCCGGACATTGGAGGCTGTATGCCAGGGTTCCATCTATAGATCCCAAGACAGCTTCACATTCATAATAAAATAGCCAAACCTTCTTATTAGAGAAAATTAATATTCAATATTCGCTCACATATGTCTTTACTCTGTTATTAATGTGAAACTTTGAAGATAATTAGTGTTGGCTTTGAATGCAGTTTGGAACTGCACCCAGCTGGAAAAAGGCCACAGAGCATAGGGTTTCATTCCTCACCAAGGCTGAGCGCTCTCGGAAAGGGATTAGAAGAGAAAGGAGTGGAACCAACCCTCATTCAGAAAGAAACAATCTCCTTGAGTTAATGGACTGTGGCTGTCACAGGCAGGGCTCTTCTCAGTCCCGTCACCCCCAGCCTCCATAAGACACAGCAAAATATAAATGAAGCGCTGTGGGTTGGCAAAGGGATGAGAGGTGTGGTGTGCCTGGGGAGCTGCTGGTGATGAGGCAAAAACACCTGAGCAGGTGAAAAAGGGGGATGAGGAGCAGCAAACAATCTTAAAGGAACATGGCCCCTTTAATCGGAGAATGAATGAATGAATGCCATGCAGGAATTCAAGAGCAATGCTAGAGCTGACCAGAGTATTAAGAGAAAAGTAATCTCGGAAAAGGAACGATTTCCAGATGCTGACTACTATCACCACTTCAGCTAAAATGAAACAATACTGACTTTTTTTTTACTCAGTAGAAATGAATGAAAAATTTTCTATCCCTTACAGGAAAAAGAAAAAAAAAAATAAGAGCAACTTGTAAATTACCACCAATAACCAGCCAAATGCTTTTCATGGGTCCTTCTCTGCTAACACCCTGCTACAGACATACCAAAAACTGGGGCTTCTCTCGACACGTCCTCCCCCAATGTCCTATCTGTCTGACACCCCCTGTTGGCCTCTCTGCAGAGTCTTTTTAGATTCATGTCCTATCACTCTTCAATTCTCTTTTCATCTCCAACATTTCTCAGGTCATCCCAGGCTCCAGGCACTAGCCGAAGGATCAAATCACCCCACCTTCATCCCAGTGCCCACCTCAGGGGTCCAGGAACTGTTTTATTTTGTTTTTTTGGTGTTGACACAATGCCTTAGTCACACACATACCCCACACACAATGCAATGCTCTGGGTGTTTGAACATCACATTCTGAGAGACCTGTGATATACCCTCATTTCAATAAGAAATTCAGCTTTAACAAAATTTCCTCAGGCAAAAACAAGCCTCACACTCCATAGAAACTGTGAATACAAGGCCATGTTTATTTCAACTTCCTAGATAAATAATCTTACAGAAGAAACTTCGTCTCTGACATGACACATAAATTTCTAGTTCTCACTACCAAACCTGAAACCCCTCAATTTATATTCTGCCTATGATCTCTCTCTTTTAAGAAGCTGTGTTTGATTTGTTTGACTGGTTTCCCACTCCATCAAGACCGGCATGTGTCTCGCTTTTGGATTATTTCCGCCACTATCCTAGGTCGGTTTTTAAATCATTACAAAATCAAGTCACAGATGTAGAAAATGAACTTAGGTTACCAGAAGGGAAAGGCGAGGGAGGGATAAATAGGACAGTGGGACTGACATAGACGCACTGCTATATATAAAACAGGTAACTAAGAAGGACCGGCTGTACAGTACGGGGAACTCTACTCAGCACTCTGTGATGATCTACCTGGGAAAAGAATGTAAAAAAGAGTGGGTATATGTATGCGTATGACTGATTCACTCTGCTGTACATCAAAAACTAACACAACACTCTAAATCAACTATACTCCAATAAAAATTTAAAAAAAAAATAAACCATTACAAAAAGCAGAACATTGAGACATGAAAAGACAGAGGTAGACCCACAAGATCCTGCTCAGCACATAGATTTCTGATTCAGGAGACTTTCAAATTCAGATTCTTACATGGCATTTTAGTCCCATTGCTGCAACTGAGTAGACTTTGAATTTCCAGTTTGCAAACATCATTAAAGTACAGATAAAAAACATAAGCCCATGTGTATAAACTAAATAGCCCAGGATAAAATTTTGGTCTGATTCCTTATAGTATGATATTTTTATCACCACACCTGTATTTCACCAAATTTCTTCAAAAGAGCAACCCTGTAATAGTGACTCTGGTATAAAATGATACTCGTTACACAGAGATCATTCCAAGCGGTTTCACACGAAGACTGGAGGATAATTTTGAAGAAGAGATGAAGGTGAAACATGAGAGCACGTGTTAAACATTTGATGTGCTTCCAGGAGGAAAGTGTTGTCAGTCCTCGCTTCCCACGACACTCCCAAGGTCATCTGCAGAAACATGCTAATGCCCCGTTTCCAGGGACTTAATTAGTCTAGGATGGGATCTGGCCCTAGATCAACTTTTAAAGCTCACTCCATTGTATATTAGAATCACACCTCTGGAGGTAGATTTTATTTCAGTAGAGAACTGAGAACTTTGTAACAAGAAGAGCTGTCCAAGAAACAACAGGTCACCTCATCAGGGGCAAGTCCCCTGTCATTGCAAGTGACATGGAGGGGTGGGGTGCCGTGTCTGAGCCCTTATAAGGGACAGTGGAGAAAGGGGGCCTAAGATCTTTGAGATTGATTTTTTTTTCCTTCTACACTAGTTTGACCTAGGGTCATTATTTAAGTGAGAGCAGCAAAAGAAAGGGGGCTTCCCTAGAGACTCAGATGGTGTAGAATCCACCTGCAATGTAGGAGACCTGAGATCAATCCCTGGATTGGGAAGATCCCCTGGAGAAGGAAATGGTAACCCACTCCAGTACTCTTACCCGGGAAATCCCATGGACAGAGGAGTCTGGCAGGCTTCAATCCATGGGGTCCCAAAGAGTCCGACATGACTGAGCCACTAACATTTTCACTTTTTCACTTTTTTTCAAGAAAAGAAAAAAGCCTCATTTGCAATGTCATCCTTGGAACAAGTTTGTCTTAAAGTCTTTCATACTGTCCACATAAGACTTGTTAATCTGTACAAAAACATTAACATTGTATTCTGTTTCAGGATTATTTTAAGGAAATTTCCCTCCACAGTGAATTATTATATTCTAATTTTTGACCCTTTTATCCAACTTCCTATTACTTTATCCTATAAATGACTTTTATTTTATGGTTGGAATTTGTTTTTCTTCAATTTATAAAAAGCATTCCTCATTCAAAATACTCTGGGAAACATTGGTACAGAAATACTTACAACCTCTTTATAAATATCTTCCCTTTTTTATTCCTAAGCATTAACATGAAAACTTCCACTGACCCTTTCTGAGAGATGAACTCTGGTTCTTATTTGAAAAGATGATGCTTCTGGCATTCTCCCACCTTAAATTTATTTATTTACTTTTTTTTACATAGTGAAAGCAGATTTATCAGGGAGATTCACATTGTACAGACTGACTGTGGGCCACCTCAGAAGACAAGAGGCCCTGAAATATGGGGTGGTTAGTTTTTATGGGCTGAGTAATTTCTTTTTTATAATTTTTAATTTTTATTTTATACTGGAGTATAGTTGACTCACAGTGTTGCATTAATTTCAGGTATACAGTCCCCCCCTTAGATTTAGACAGGGGAATATATACAGAAACAAACAAGAGAATAAAAAAGAAAGTCACTCTATGTCCCAATCCTTAGTTGGATTTTTTTTTTCAGTTTTGCTCTTTGCTTCTTAAATCACTGGGCAGATAATTCTACATACTCTTTTACAACTTACATTTTCAATGTCTTGAGATTCTTCCATACATTACACAGAAGTCCAAATCTTTTAACAGCTATATAACATGTGCCTTAGTTCATTAGTCATTTCATTGTTGTTATTTCTTTAAACCCATTTTGACTACTACAAAACCGCAATAAATAATCTTGTAACTATATTGGTGTCTATATAAATCCCCAAACTGGAATTTGTATAACAATGTATAATAAAACTGTTTCTCCTCTTCTTTGTCAACATTAGATACCATTGGCTTTAATTATTCCAGTCTCAGAGGCAGAACTCCAAAGTCTGGAGTTTATAAACCAAAGTATAATAGCAATTTTCTAGATTGGTGTTACATTTCTTTTTTTAATGATGAAGTTAACTATCACACCAGAAGTCTAAAATCTACCCCAAAACCTGGAATTGTGTTCAAAATTCTAAGATGCCGAGAGATTTTTGCAGAGAATGCCTTCCTCTTGGTCCATTCCTTACCATTATAACCTTCAAAAGATAATTCAAAACTTGCCTCCTCCAGGAAGCCTCCCTTGACCACTTCCCTGGATCTTACACATTTTTAATTCTTCTCTACTCTGATCCTTCATACTTATGGATTTGGTTTGTGTTGACTCTTAATCTCCCTTTGTATCTCCCAATAATGCCAGGAAAATGGAAACATAGGCGGTGATTAGATGACAGAAGTGAATAAAGATTTATTAAATATTTAGTTATTCAGCCAATATCTATTTATGGGGTACAGTATTGGATATCCAATTTATGTGCTTTTCCAGAACTGCCTGCCCCTCCCCACACTGCAGCTCTGGCTGCTTGCTCCGTATACAGTCCCTGCCCGGGGCCATCTTGTCTCCCCAAACCACCAGCTGTCTCCACCTCCCTGGGGGAGAATGGGATCTGGCACGCCTCTGTCGCGAACATGGGCTCCAGCCGCCTGGCGCCCTCGTGCCCCTAACTGACGTGGAGACTCCAGCTCTCACCACTGAGGACCACCAGGAAGCACCATCCTGTGGGCCATGGGGCCTGGCTTCCCCACAGGCTGACCAGGGGCTGCAGCACACAACCTGGAGACACCCCATTTACGCCCAGTGGGGTGACCTTGGTCAATGAGAGACAGGCCACCAGAAGCAGCTGGAAGGTAATCCGTGCCTCTCCTGCCCGTGACGGACTCTTGTGAGGTACAGCGGTCCCAGAGACCTGTCTGCAAGCCAGCGTAAGTCACAGAGAAATCAGTGTGTGTCCCTGAGAGGCAAAGGGCAGCCCGGTACCAGGTCATCGTGTGTGCGTCGTGCTTGCCTTGTGTCCTCACTATTGCTTTCTGAAACTCTACCTCCTCACAAAGCTCTCCTGTCTGAGTTTTTTCTCAGACTCTGTTTTCTAGAGAACTCAAGCTAAGACACACCTACTATCTCCCAAAACACTGCATTACACACTAGTCTAGGCTTGGGAAGAGGTGTGAAAGACAGAAAGAATAAATCAATCCTGCCGTAGAACCTTGCCATCTATTGGGTTGACCAAAAAGCTCGTTCAGCAAAGCTCAAACTTTTTGGCCAATCCAATAATTGAGGGAACAGGGCATCTCCACAGGTAACAAAAAGTGAAAAAGACAAAGTGCAGGATGGGAATAACTGGAATGAACGAGATAAAGGGATAAACTATGCAGAGGATTAGGAAATGGGAATTACTTGACAGTACAGTGTGGTATCTGTTGTTGTCGTTTAGTTACTAAATCATGTACAGCTCTTTTTTGATCCCATGGACTGTAGCCCACCAGGTTCCTGTCTATGGGATTTTTCAAGTAAGAACACAGGAATGGGTTGCCATTTCCTTCTCCAGGGGATATTCCCAACCCAAGGATCAAATCCCTATCTCCTAAAAGGGAACCCTCTTACACTGTTGGTGGGAATGCAAACTATTACAGCCACTATGGAGAACAGTGTGGAGATTCCTTAAAAAACTGGAAATAGAACTGCCATATGACCCAGCAACCCCACTTCTGGGTATGCACACTGAGGAAACCAGAACTGAAAGAGACACGTGCACCCCAATGTTCATCACAGCACTGTTTACAATAGCCAGGACATGGAAGCAACCTAGATGTCCATCGGCAGATGAATGGATAAGAAAGTTGTGATACATATACACAATGGAATATTACTCAGCTATTAAAAAGAATGCATTTGAGTCAGTTCTAATGAGGTGGATGAAACTGGAGCCTATTATACAGAGTCAAGTAAGTCAGAAAGAAAAACAACAATATAGTATATTAATGCATATACATGGAATTTAGAAAGATGGTAATGACGATTCTATATGCAACACAGCAAAAGAGATATAAAGAACAGATTTTTGGATTCTGGGGCAAAAGGTGAGGGTGGGATGATTTGAGAGAATAGCCTTGAAACATATATATTATTACCATATGTGAAACAGATGACCAGTCCAAGTTTGATGCATGAAACAGGGCACTCGAAGCTGGTGCACTGGGACAACTCAGAGGGATGGGATAGGGAGGGAGGGGGGTTCGGGATGGGCGGACACGTGTACAGCCATGGCTGATTCATGCCAATGTATGGCAAAAACCACCACAATATTGTAAAGTAATTAGCTTCCAATTATAATAAATTAATTTTAAAAAAGAAAACCCAAAAGAAAAAAAAAAGAAAGAAAATCTGTATCTCCTGCATTAGCAGATGATTCTTTACCACTGAGTCACCAGGAAGCACACAGTATTGGAGAGTGCATACGATGAGTATAAAAGGTACGAAAAGCAAAAGCATCAGCTCTCACCTATAACCAACTGCTAGGGAAGAGGGGAGAGAGGCAGGTGGGAGAGTGATCCCTGGAGAAGAGGCACCCCAGGGAGCTAGGACAGGGCAGCTGCAGCAGTGGGTGTGCTGGGGGGAAAGGACAGAGGACAGAAGAAGTGACTCCCAGGAGCCAAGAGTTGGGTGGGGAGAAGCAGGACCAGCCCCAGGTTCAGAGCGGAGGGCTGTGGAGCACAGGGCCCGAGGAGGGGTTTTGAGGGTGAAGGGCATTTCCACTCTGCCTTTCCTCACAGAAGCAACGCACTATTCACTCCCTTTGACTGGAAGGTAAAGCATATGTAGAACCCCTCCAGTTTCTGCCCACTCTCCCGTCACGCCTGGTCATCAGCATGGCGGGTTTGGGAGAAGAAGCTGAGTCATCTTGGCCCAGAGTCTTCTGGCCTTTCTGGGTCTACCACTGACAACGAGGGTACCTTCTCTGGACAGGCTCCACCTGCAGTGGGCCCAGGAAGGTCAGAACGTCTAAAGGAGAGACAAGTACCAGGAAGCCCTCTGTGGTCGCACATTTAAACATTTCTCCAATCAGCTTTCACCATAATAGAGCTAGCATCCCTTCGTCTCCATCTATCTGGTTTCTGTGCTATATTTTTAAATGGGTGCAAACGTAGGCTGGGAGCAGAAGTCAGTAATATTACAACTTCCTATAACTTCAAAGGAGACTTAGGTCTGAGAAGCATAATGCACTCAGAAGCCTGATGGAAGAGATAATAAATGCTTCTTAATGAAGTGGTTGTCCTACATCCTAATTTTTGCCCACAGAAAGGGGACAAGAGAGCTCTGTGGCTTCCGTGTGGTTTCTCCCACGTGGTGCTTCTTACCCTTGAGGGTTCTCTGCAGGGGACTGCTCTGGCTATATATCTGCCATAGAGTTTTTTTTTCCTCTGAGAGATACCACAGACATTTCAGAAACATTTCATTGTTTTCTCTACCCCACAAGAAGGACTCTTCCAGGACAGAACGGGGCCAGCAGCACTGAGGGCGCATCCTTTAGATCAGCATGACCCAGATCTTCATCATCTCACAAGGATCACTGCTGAAGATTTAAACACTACATCTGCTTTAAACACAACTGCAGATGTGATTCCAGGAGTAACACAGAGACAAAGAAAAGACATCACATTTCTTTGAGAGCACCATTGTGTCTATTTTAATCAGTTTTTTAGGGATGTTTGGAGACATTCCTATAAAACTGACAAGGTTGACAAGACTACATGAAATTGCCTCCGGGAGGAAAAAAAGAAAGGATTAAACCTTAGGCATGCCGCAATGCAACCTGCTTTCTCAAAACTATGCTTTGTCATCTTGTCTCTGATCAGAGAGATGTTTCTATGGCAGCAGGTCACACTTCTGGCCAGAAGGCAGTCATGTAGGGATTTTTTTTTTCCTTTCATTTTCTAGCTAATTGCCTACCTCTTTGGCAAAGAAGTAATAACAACAACAACAAAAAAGTATTTCTTTACTAGACAGATCAATACCCCAAGGAAAATCTTGGGTTTATATAATGTGCTTTTTAAAATTTGAAACTCATATCTGTGCAGTTGAAGGGCTGAGACCTCCTCACACAAAGCAGAGGGAAACCAGTCAAAGGGAAAGGAAATGAATGAAATTTCAGTCACCACAGAGTGGTTCACACATCCTGTTAATTACTCCCGCCATTCATAATTAAGAGAGTTTCCTTGTGGACCTTACTAGCTCTGCTATCAAACAGCACCTACCTTTATGAACTCTTGAAAGGGGTTGTGCATTATGACAGTCTCCTCACATTTCAGCACCACGCTGTTAATTTCTCTGCTCAGTCAGCTGACAACATCACAAATACACATCCTCCAAAGATGGTTCCTAGTTTGGGGCCACCCCTTTTCAGGTGTCATTACCACTGGAATTGACCATTTATTTCGGGTTCTCATCGTCCCATAAAAAGTAACTGACTGCTCAGCCATAAAAAGAATGAAATAATGGCATCTGCAGCAGCATGGATAAACCTAGAGATGATCACACCAAGGGAAGTAAGTCAGACAGAGAAAGACAAATACCATGTGCTATCACTTATGTGTGGAGTCTAAAACATGACACGAGGCTTCCCTGGTAGTTCAGGGGTAAAGAATCCACTTGCCAATGCAGAGGATATGGGTTCAATCCCTGAGCTGGGAAGATCCCACATGCTGCGCAGCAACTAAGCCCATGCACCACAAGTACTGTGCCTGTGCTCTAGAGCCTGGGGGCCACAGATACCGAGGCTGCGTGCTGCAACTACCGAAGCCCGAGAGCCCGTGCTCCACAACAAGAGAAACCGCCACAGTGAGAAGCTCGTGCACCGCAACTGGAAGTAGGCCCCACTTCCACACCTAGAGAAAAGCCCGTGCAGCAATGAAGACCCAACAGGGCCAAAAATAAATAAAACTGTGGTTAAGCTATTAAAATATGACACAAATGAACTAATCTACAAAACAGACTCATAGACATAGAGAACAGAGTTGTAGCTGCCAAGGGGATAAGGGGGGATAGATTGGGAGTTTGGGTTTAGCAGACGCAAAGAATATAGAATGGATATTCTATAAACAAAAAGGTCTTACTGTATACAGCACAGGGAACTATATTCAATATCCTGTGATAAACCATCATGGACAAGAATATGAAAAAGAATATATATACATGTATAACTGAATCACATTGCTGTCAGCAGAAATTAACACATTGTAGATCAACTATACTTGAATAAAAATTTTTTTTTTTTTTTACGTAATGACTGAATGCCTCATGATTCTCTGCTTTGCCCTCACAATATGCTTTCCACAATTTGATCAAATAACACTGGTATTTCTAAGGATACTTTAAGATAACAGCCATGTGTAGCCTACTATAAGTGCTAAGGAGAAAAATAATTTCCTGGTAACAGGGTAAATATTTCAGCAATTCAATTGAGAGTTCAGGGCACAATCATCTATAGAATTTGTGTTCTTTTCACTCAGACATTCAAACCTCAATCTCCAAATCTATGGGCACTGGGCAAGTGACTTCTTTTCTTTTCTTTCCTTCTTCTTTTGTAAGCTGCAGAGGTAACACACGCTCCTGGTCAAACACCGCCAGCTGACAGTCACTCACTGCTCATCTTTCGGATGTTATGGCAGCCCTTGGAGGCAATAAATAATGTGCATGGAAAGAGGGAAGCAGCCGTCAACGTCTTGCACTAAACTGCACCCGCAGCTTTTTTAACACTGAAAGCTGCTCTCACTAATGCTGGGCATGTGGGTTCATGTTGATTTCAGGAGAGAAATAAAAGCATGATCCTCTAGAAGCCACATCCATAGAAGCTACACCTGTGGACACAAAGAACACACAACAAAACCCAGGGGGCAGGAGAGGTGTGGTCACCCACTGCCTTGAAAGGAATGGAGCACAGTTCTGCACTTGCTTGGTCTTCCCCGAAGTTCAAGGCCAGTGCTATAGGACTGGCTGACATATTTCTGAACTAGAGCTTCTCTCACCAAACAAAAGATCTCTGTGCTTCTAGGAAGCATCCACTTCCAAAGCATATTTTGAGAAGAAAGACAAGCCCACTCACAGAATAGTAGCAGAAGGACCTCTCTGGGAACACGAATGGCTGGTATGATCTTAGGAATCGACATCTACTAGAGAGTTTGGTAATAAATGGAGCAAGAGAAGACAATCCATCTTGATGTGTCCACATTGCACCCTGAGTGATAAAAGCTACACTGACCCACTACACTAGCTGAGGGGTGAGATTTTATCTAGCACATATCTGGTATGTACATTCACCCTTGCAAAAATACCCAAGTGCTTAGAGAGTACACCATCATCCTCATTTTTAAGTTATGATCAAGGTCAGTACTTAGTTTGATTGATTAAAACATTTCATATAATTGCACCATTTTTATATAACCACAAAGATTTTTCTGGGCTTAATTTTCTGTCTGAAATTTTATTTGCTCATCAGTATAGTGGCTTTTGATGGTGACACACAGATCCTTTCCAGCAACTTAAGGGCAAGCAAAACTCATTTTAAAAATTCTGCTCTGAATTTAAAAAATTATTTTGAGAGTTTTTCAGGAGTGATTCTCCTCTACCTATTAACATAACCTCTAAAAATATCTCCCAGCTCTTTTGACAATGAGAGGCACTAATAGGATATGTATGCTTAACTAGTTTGGCCCAAAACATTGCAGTATGTTTACCCTGGATAGTGTGTTATCATATGGATTTTTCTTTCACACTTCTATTATTCTTTGGTTCATTTTTATTTTCTTTAAGTAAAACAAGTGCCATCATCACCATAACTGTTCTTAAAAGATAACGTTAGTCATTGTGTTCTCACAATTTGCTTCTTATCTGGCAGTTCATCTCCCTGGGGAGTACTATGGATGCTTTATTTCCAGATACTCTCCAATTAGCTTCCTTGTTTCATCTCTTCCCAGCTCACATTCACAATTTTCTCCCTATACATCTTCCTCCTCTTAACATATGTCTTTTCCTCCTAATATATTTCAAGGAAGATACAGGATTTTGATTGCTTTTACAATTATACCTTACTATTTGCTTGTTCACCAACTTGCACGAGATCTGAGGTTTTAATTTTCAAAATCCAAATAAGATAAAACTGCATGTCTATCAAATGTTGTCCTATCTAAGCTGTTGTGTTAATTTCTGATGTATAGCACAATGATTCAGTTTTACATATATGTGTGTGTATATATTCTTTTCCATATTCTTTCCATTACGGTTTATCACAGGATATTGAATATAGTTCCCTGTGCTATACCGTAGGACCTTGTTGTTTATCTCAATCTGTCTTTTTATAAGTTTGGAAGGTCTATATTATATATCATCCTGATGAGTAAGACAGGCCTAAGACACACAGAAGTGAGAGTTCAATTCAAAGTGAGAGCTCTCATTTCAAACCCCGCCGTTTCTTCCCGAGAAAGTTACACTCCACATCACATCAACACCGAAAACTCCCCTGGGTAAGACAAAAAGTTTATGCCCAAACTACAGATACAGCTTAAAACAGGGGTGGATAAAAAATGATTTTATTTGGTGCAAATGGATTTAAATTAGCTCCCTTTCCAACCCAGGTCTCCTGCACTTCAGGCAGATTCTACCAGGCAAGCCCAAGAACACTGGAGTGGGTAGCCGACCGCTTCTCCAGGGGATCCTCCCAACCCAGGAACTGAACCTGGGTCTCCTGCATTGCAGGTGATTCTTTACCGTCTGAGCCACCAGGGAAGCCCCTGACAGTACCTACAGCCTGACTACTCATGTTACACTTATTCTGTGAGAATTTTAATATTGCAACTTGACTTTTTAAGGTGTCCAGGGTTTCTCTCTACGATTCTTCCATTGGCTTCCGTTCTATGGTTTCCTGAAATCTCCCACAGCCCAAAGTAGAAACCCAATAGACCCCTGTATAACCTAGATGTCTCCAGACCCTCAGGATTATACCCTTTCTATTACATTACACTGTCTCTGCTGCTGCTGCTGCTGCTAAGTCGCCTCGTGACACTGTCTCAGAGCTCTCTAAAAAAGCATTTTTCAGAATTGTGTGTTTGTGTGTCAGAGAGAGAGGAAGAGAAAGGGGTAGAGGATAGGATAATAGAACAGGAAGAAACTGTTCATAGTAAATATCTCCTTATTATGGTAAGAACATGTTGGTAAAAGAAAAGTGCCTGTAACTAAGGGTTAATGGAAAAAACCACAACTCTTTGAAAACAAACACCTAACTCTGTTCCCCCTCACACAGCCTAAAATAGCAAGTACAGAAAGCAGCCCTACACAGACAGCTAGGAGGACTCATTATGTCTCTAATATGAGTTTTAACATTACGATAGGTGCTAGGAAAAAAGACTGTATGTATGCATAAAGAAACAACATAAAAGAAATAAAAGAATAATAATCTTGTCTGAGATGGAGTGAAACAGGCTGAAAATATGAGATGCTAGTGTGAACTGTGTATTAGCCTCCTTCAGTTTTATTTACTAAAACTCATTTTTGATGTGTCATACTAAGGTACTGCCTACAATATCATATGCAGTTTATTAGTGTTTGTGCTTAACAATCATATGTTCAAATATTTAGAAGTATTCCATAACATAGATCACTGAAATTTTATTTATACTACACAAATGTTAATTTTTTATTCAAGTATAGTTGATTTACAATGTTGTGTTAGCTTCTGCTGTATAGCAAAGTAATTCAGTTAAACATATATATATATATATGTATACATTCTTCTTCATGTTCTTTTCCACTACGGCTTATCAGAAGCTATTGAATATAATTTGCTGCACTATACCGTAGGCCTCCCCCTTTTTTAACCATTCTATGTACAATAGTTTGCATCTGCTAATTCCAAACTCCCAATCCGTCCCTCTCCCATCTACCCTCCCTCTTGGCAACCCCCTTGTTCTCTATGTCTGTGAGTCTGTTTCCGTTTCATAGATAAGTTCATGTGTCTCATATTTTAGATTCTACATATAAGCAATATCATTTGGTATTTTTCTTTCTCTGTCTGACTCCCTTCACTTTGTATGATCATCTCTAGGTCCCTCCATGTTGCTGCAAACAGCATTATTTCATTCTTTTTTATGGGTCAGTAGAATTCCACTGTATATATGTACCGCATCTTCTTTATCAAATGTTAATTTTTAAAGGGCTTAAAAATAAACATTATTAAACCTTGTGACAGAATTTTCAAAGTCACAGGTAAGTACTTGTCAATCAACAACAAAACATGTGAATATTTTCTGCTTGAGAATCTTTCCATCACTGTAACAGCACTGAAAGGCAAGGAAATATGTTTAAAAAATTTTACCATTACTTAAATGAAGTTTAAATCATTTACAGATTCTGCATAATTAGTATAGAAAGAAAGAACATATTCAAGGAATTTCTTAGAAAAACAAAGTCTATCTTAAACTGAAATGTAGTTATACAACATGGTAAACCAACTGTGCGTCAATAAAATGTTGTTTGTTTTGGAAAACAATTTTTAATTAAGACATAAAAATAACATTTAAAAAACAAATATGTAATTAAAGCCTATAAATCCCAGGTTTTCTGAAGATGAACTGAGAAAGAATGTGAAAGCATTTTATAAAATGAAAATGACTACCATGAAGTATGTGTCAGAATCATCATTAATATTGTCATTTTAGCTATAAAATTACTTGAAAGAAAAAAAGCAGGACACAAAGTTAACATACAGTATGGCCCCAATACTTTATTTTTTAAATAAAAGACGTAGGAATCATTCTCTCTGTATTGTAGATAGGGACCTGAAACTAACAAATTCACAGCTCAAAAAAAATCAATGGGGTGGTAACCACTGAGAGTAAATCACTCTGCTCTTCAATCTCTTTGCTTTCTGTCCAGTCTTTGCAGCTTATTTTGAGAATTCCATGGTTTTAGCTACTGTTAGGATATTAAGAGTTTACAGAGCCTCTGACCTGCCCTAAGGAGATCACTGACACTGAATCAAGCATGTTCTGTCCAACAGGAGGGAAAAGTGGCAAAATGGCAGCAGGCCCTCCACAGAAAAGGAGACGCATGTTTAAGACACGCTGTATCACACCGAGTGGACCCGCAGCAGGAAGAGGTCTATAGGAAGTGGGGCTTCCAGCCTCCTCCACTTCACACGCCCTTTCTGAGATAGTACCCCTTCTACGGCCACTTCACAAGATCGTCTGCCTGCAGGTTCAGAGAACACGTCTCCCTTCTCCCGTGCCTCTCTTTGCTGAGCTGCAATACCAGCAACACAGCCTTCAAAAGACTCTGCTCCATGCTAAAATCAGTGCTTCAAATAAACAGTATCTCAACCGAATGTTCTAAGTTCTATGTTACTATAGCTGCTGCTGCTAAGTCACTTCAGTCGTGTCCGACCCTGTGCGACCCCATAGACGACAGTCCACCAGGCTCCCCTGTCCCTGGGATTAACATATGTTTATATGGAAGGTGCTGTAATAAGCACTTTATGTGCATTAGTAAGGAAGTGAAGTCGCTCAGTCGTGTCCGACTCTTTGCGACCCCATGGACTGTAGCCTATCAGGATCCTCCATCCATGGGATTTTCCAGGCAAGAATACTGGAGTGGGTTGCCATTTCCTTCTCCAAGGAAATGTGCATTATCTCACTTCAAAGATATGTGCATTATCTCACTTCAAAGACAGCTTTGAGAGGCAGTACCATCATTATCCCCACTGATGTAACCACGGTGGAAAACAGTATGGAGTTACCTTGAAAAAAGAAAAACTAAAGACACATCTAACATGTGACTCTGCAATCCCATTCCTGGGAATATATCCAGAGAAAACGCTAATTCAAAAAGATACATGTACCCTATATTCACAGCGGCACTATTTACAATAGCCAAGACATGGAAGCAACCCAAGTATCCATCAAAAGATGAACAAATAAAGAGGATGTGGGGCATACATACTGTGGAATATTACTCAGCCATAAAAATGAATGAAATAATGTCATTTGCAATAACATGGATGGACCTAGAGATTATCATACTAGGTGGAGTAAGCCAGGCAGAAAAAGACAAGTATCACATGATATCACTTGTATGGGGAATCTAAAAAACAAAACAAATTAACTTATTTACAAAACAGAGACAGACCCACAGACACAGAAAACAAATTTATGACTACCAAAGGGGAAAGGAGGGAAGGGATAAATTAGGATTTGGGGATTAACATATACAGGCTACTACATATAAAATAGACAATCAACCAGGACCTACTGTGTGGTGCAGGGAACTCTGCTCAGTGCTCTGTAATAACCTACAAGGGAAAAGAATCTGAAAACTGATATATGTATATATTTATGTATAACTGAATCACCTTAACGTATACCCAAAACCAAACACAACATTGTAAATCAACTATACTTCAATACAAACAACAACAACAACAACATAACAAGGCTGAGGGGATTTAAGTTGAGCTGGGGTCTAACCCAGGTCTGTATATCTCTGGCCCAAGCTCTTTTGTATATGTGAAATATCAAATGTACTGAGAAGCAGAGTATACAATGAACTGGCCAACAAGTTCGTCTGGGTTTTTCTGTATCATGTGGAAAACCTGAACAAACTTTTTGGCCAACCCAGTAAAGCACATTACCCAGCTTGACACAAATATTCTTGAAATATACGGATAATCCTTGCCATAAAAATACATCTTAAACTATAATGGAGTTTCCCTAGTCAAAAGAAAGGGACCATGGGGAGATGAGGATGAAAGGGAATTTACAACTCCATAAACTAAGTCCCATAAGCACAGTGCCATCACTAAGAAGGCACTTCCTAAAAGTTCACTGGACACATAACATTTTCTTATTTAAAAAATGACAATGAGGAGCGTGGGATGAATTGGGAGATTGGGCTTGACAAATAAACACTGCAATGTGTTCTGTGTAGCACAGGGAGCTCAGGTCGGTGCTCTATGATGACCTAGAGGGGCGAGATGCGAGGGTAGGGGGTGGGAGGCTCAAGAGAAAGGGGATATATGTGTATGTATAGCTCATTCCCTGATGACTCAGCTGGTAAAGAATTTGCCTGCAATGTGAGAGATCCGTGTTCGATTCGTGGGTTGGGAAGATCCCCTGGAGAAGGGAATGACAATCCACTCCAGTATTCTTGCCTGGAGAATTCCATGGACAGAGGAACCTGGCAGGCTACAGTCCATGGGTTCGCAAAGAGTCAGGCATGACTGAGCGACTAACCCTTTCACTTTTCACAGCTGATACACTTTGTTCTACAGCAGAAACTAACACAACACTGGAAAGTAATTATACTCCAAAAAAAAAAAGACTAAGAGGCCACAAAATATCAAGTGATTAAAACAGGACTCTCCGAGGGGGCAGAACACGCTCTGTAGTGGAAATGCTACCATTCAGCCCCACCCCCCACCCCAAGATGTTCAGCTCCCTCCGGCCCCACCCCCAGGCTTCGCCTCCAGCAGCCAAGAGAAGATGCAGTTGGAGAGGCTGAGTGCTGGGGACAGCATCCTTCCTTCTGCCTGGGCAATCAGAATTGGATGTGAAACAGTATGTAAGACAGTAGTTAGTTAGCTCTGGGCAGGAGTGCAGAGGATGGAGGTGGGAAAAGGAATTCAACTACACTGATGATGCTCTGCTTCTTAGGCCGGGCAGAGAAAATGGTGAAGCTCCCTTTATCAACGTTTATCATTTTATACGTATGAAATAATTTCATACATACGTAATACACAGGGCAGAGGTAGCAGATAGAAAAAAATTTAGAGTCAGTCAGAAAGAGGAGTAAGCAATAGCATAAGAAAGATGAAAGGTAAAAAGGGAGAGGAAATGAGTGAAAAAAAAAAATCAAGGTAGAGTGGGTAGGGAGGGAGACTGAGCAAGAACACAGCCCTCAGCAGGGATCTCCTAACAAATAGGAGAACATCCCCAGAGTCAGATAGGAAAGGAGGACATAAGGACATATAAATGAGAAAATGATGAGCAAGTGATGGGATTCAAATGAAAAGGACTTTCAATAACTATATGCTCTGGGCTTGCTTTACCAGGGAACTTCAGAAATGCAAACATGAAATGTTTTGACTGATAAGGTTCCAAAATAAAATCCAAGGGTACCTCGGCCATTGCATGAGTCAATATTCCAGATAAAGACATTTAGCATTTTAAGCTCTGAACTTTATTTTTGGTGGTGATCTTGCTAAAATGTGTCACACTTCAGGGCCTTCAGAGTCATCACCAAGAATGTAAGTCAGTAATACACTCAGGGTCTGCTGCTGCTGCTAAGTCGCTTCAGTGGTGTCCGGCTCTGTGTGACCCCATGGACAGCAGCCCACCAGGCTCCCCTGTCCACAGGATTCTCCAGGCAAGAATACTGCAGTGGGTTGCCATTTCTTTCTCCAATACACTCAGGGTCTACTACTGTCTATAGCTGGACCCATTTCTAATCAGGCAAGGTGGGAAATACCAGAAAATAAATACACTTAGCTCCAGGGAAGCCAAATAACTGACACGTCGACATCAGAATGTAGAAATCCTCGTTCTGGAAGTTGATCTTCAAGTTTTCTCCTACTAAACTGAGTGACAAGTCTCACAGCTAATTTACTGCTCTCATCACCTCTTCTCCATACGCTTTGTCCTCCTTTTCAAGAGGACAGCAGTCACCTCACATACCCTAAATGTGCCCTGAGACAGTTGTTCTGATTACCAATCACGTCCTCTGTAAGCCCAGCAACCCTGGATCTGTGCATTCGTGTAAAAGACAAGAAGGTTGATCCTTCAGTCACAAATCCGAGGACCCTGATTTAGCCCAGTGTTGACTAATGGCAATTAAGGGCATATCATACTTCCTACCAGGAAGGGAGCATCAAAGAGAGTGTGGGAGAAGGGAATGAGCTAGAAATTGCTGCTTCAGACCCCAGGGACTTTTCTGCAAAGTAACCAAGATGGTAGCCATCCTGTCCACTGAGGAAGATGAGGTATGTTCTGTGGCTTTCTGGAAGTCTCAGAGAGAATGGAGTCAACCAGATACACAGTTGGCATCTCAAACTGAGGATCACAGCAGTTTTCTAGAGTGAGAGGTCACAGAGGTCATAGCTCTCACTAGATTCTAAAAATGATCATTGTAAGGACTGATGCTGAAGCTCTAATACTTTGGCCACCTGATGCAAAAAGCCAACTCCCTGGAAAAGATCCTGATTCTGGAGAAGACTGAAGGCAAAAGAAGGGGGAAGCAGAGGATGAGGTGGTTTAGACAGCATCACTGACTCAATGGACATAAATCTGAGCAAACTCTGGGAGATAGTGAAGGACAGAGGAGCCTGGCAAGCTGCAGTCCACAGGGTCACAGAGTCAGAGGTGACTTAGTGACTTAACAACAAGAACAACAAAAATGATCATGACCCACAAGTTCAAGAACCACTATGCAGGAATATTAGCAAGAATATAATAAAAGGTGATGTTTATAGTAGAAAATAACCTAGCAATGTGAAATATTAAAAGACAAAGTTTTATTTTCCAAATGTTTATTTCACATCTTTCCAGATTCATTTCTGCCTAGTTTCTTCCTATACACATGGGGATTAAGATCCCTGCTCAACTCTAAAATTCTCTCCTACAACTTGTCAAAGTGGGACTCTAACACTGGGAGAAGTACATGGGTGTTTTGAAAACCAGGGGGGTTTAGGAGGCTTTCAGGTTCAAACTTAGAAGGTGTTTATTATCCTCACAATCTTATCAAGTGAGTCTGTCAAGATTTTTAAATGTATCACAGCAACTTTGCTGCCTCAAGTATTGCCCCAGATTTTACAGTTCCCAGATACATTTAAAGCATACCCTCTTCCCCTAAAAATCAAATCAAAATTCAAGGTTATAAAATAGGAAATAGTAGCTCTCCAAAGATGCAGAACTGTCACATCAGCCTGCCTGGCTCCATGGACCCTACTGGCAAAGCACGTGTCGTTCTCATCACAAGTTACATAGACAGTTGACACTGTACTTGTCCAGGCCTACCACGGGCACAGAGGAGCAGAGAGCTGACCAGGCTTAAGGAAGAAATGCAGTTACCAAGGACTGCCTCAACTTCCCTGTAAAACTGAGGAAGCAAAGCTCTGAGCTCTCCCCATGTCATTCTTGCCCCTACTTATTCTTTAGGATCTAGATCAAGTGGTTTAAACTGCCATCTTCTTTATTTATGATGAAAATTTTAAGTTGACTACTGCACAAAGATGGCATGATGGCATTATTTTCCAGAGTGAACTGAAATCTTCACAGAGGTATGGTAGATGATTCCAAGTATCTCTGAAGCTGACTGTGTCTGTCTAGCTAAAAAGATATGCACATCTCTGTCATCAGGACTACACATTAAGCAAAATGTGTACGTGTTTTTTGTTGGCTGCACTATGGCTTGTGTGATCTTAGTTCCCTGGCCCGTGGCGGAACCCACGCGCCCTACAGTGGAAGCAGAGAACCCTACCCACTGGACTGCCAGGCAATTTCCTGCATATTCCCTAACTGAATGGTCCCTTATGAGCCAAAGCTCCATGACTACTTCCCATTTTATATTCTCTTATATCTGGGCACTCGTCTCTGAAATTCTAGACACCACTTTAGTCACGGCTACACCCTAGACACAGAGTGAGCATTTGATACTTTATCTGTTTCATTTTAATTGAATGAAATATTTTGCCAAATGCCGTTACAGTTGATAAAGCTTTCAAGTACATGGTGCCCATAAGGGAAGGCCATTTTACTCTGCCCAGATGAAGTTTGAAGTTCATTGAAGTTTGCAGTTCATTTCTCTGAGCAGAAGCCTAACTCAGGGTAAAGCTGAAACCCTCTACCTAAACAACAAGAAAGTCTATCAAAGGGGCACAATACCAGCCATGTACTGATGAAAAGAGGACCTGAGCTTTCCGCCCATCAGCAGATTAGACCACCTGTCATTTCGTCTAAGCCAGAGGTACACAAGCTTATCCCATTAAGCAATCAAAGCAGGTCATTACTGCCATAACCCAAAATAAATCCTTTTGTATCAGTTGTTGCTTTAAAAACATCTGTTTAAGATCAGACTTGACTTAAAAACCCATAAATATTGATCTGATAGGGGGAGAAGACATTGTAAAACACTGTGAAATGTTCAAATTATAAACAAGTCCTGCTTACACAGGACAGTTTAATATTCCTTAAACTACACTTTTATCATCTCAGTTATTTAATCAAAATCTCTGAGGGCTCCCCACTGTCCGATACTAAACCAACTTTGGATTAACCAAGTTCATCAAAACACGGCCTTCCCCCTCCAAATCTACTCTACATTCCCAACAAGAAAGCTCTTCTCTACTCAAGCCAACCTTCCTTCCTACTTCCCAAACTTACCTTTCTCCTGGAATTTCCACTCTCTAGCTTCCAGACTTCAAATCCTAGGGTACCTGGAGGCCCATCTACGTTTCTTTTCCTTCCAGAAAGCCTTAACCAACTTTTGCCACCTCCAGGGGTTGCTCCCTTCCCTGAAGACCTCCAGCATCTCTAGCTCTGCCCCCATGACTTAGCACTTAATTAGTGACTACAGGCACCTTTAATTGTCTCAAGTGAGCTGGTCCTCTCACAACTAGATGAATTACTAGAAGGCAAACACTCCCTGTGCCTCCCACAGAGCAGCTCTAATGGATAAATAATACATAAGCTGCCTCAGCCCTATTTTTACTGGCAAATATACTACTGAGGTCAATGGTTGTCAAACTGTGAGTGTATAACAGAATCACCTGGAGAGTTTATTGAATATGGATGGCTGGGCCCCAGCCCCCATAGTTTCTGAGTTAGTAAGTCTGCTGTGAGACCTGAGAATTTGCATGTCTAACAAGTCCCCAGATGACACTGATGGTGATGTTCTATAAACCACACCTTGTTCAGTTCAGTTCAGTCACTTGGTCGTGTCTGACTCTTTGCGACCCCGTGGACTGCAGCACACCGGGCCTCCTTGTCCATTACCAACTTCCGGAGTTTTCTCAAACCCATGTCCACTGAGTCAGTGATGCCACCCAACCATCTCACCCTCTGTCGTCCCCTTCTCCTCCCACCTTCAAACCACGCCTTGAGAACCACTGTTACGGGTCACTCAGTGGAGCAGCAGGTTCTAAGTGGCAGGAAAAGAAATGCAACAAAAAATCTCAGGAAGGGCACAGGACTGCAAGCCAGAGGAACTAGTTTCTTGGCTTGTTCTCTTACTAGCCACTGTCTGGCCTTGGCAAGTTCATGGTTCTTACTCTCTCATCTGTAAAGTGGAGATATTACAGTTGCTATGAGGATCACACATGATCAAATGAGAATAATGAGCAAATAAATGTGAAAGTGAATTGTAAAGTAAGCTATTTTACAAATGCCCATAGCATATAACAGGTATTTCAGATATGTGATGCCTTTATTTACTCTTTGGTCCAAGATTTCAATTAGAAGTTTCTGAAGTATATATTGACTTTATTCTTCAGTACCATTTCACTGATTGGAGAGAAATTGTTATGAGAACTACTCATCATTAAGTACCATGGGTTTTACCTCTGAGAGAGAGAAATTTAAGATTTTCATGTGCTCTTCACTCGAAATACCTAAGCACGTCCATATTCTCTGTATATGTGTGTAGATCTATGTATTCAAAAAAAGAGATCAGAACCATGGGATCTTTTACTCAAACAGCAAGAAATGGTCACTAGTACAGAAAGTTAGCCTATTCTCTGCCCAGAAAGAAATCATTAGCTGGCAACAAAAATGATTATTTTAAAAATAAACAACAAGCTTGAAAATGCCTGTGAAGCATACTTAATCTGATCTTGCTCTGGATTGATTGCTTTTAACCATTTTACTGCCATATCTCATTTTCTTTGAATGATTAACCATCAATCAAATTTTAAGATTCCCCTGTGGTTTCCCAAGCTGCAAATTAGGAAAATAATATATCTCCTTTATCCTTTGAGTTAAAATTCATGACGCTCTTAAATATGTCTAATAAAAAGGGGTCATGGGTCATTAATGACAAATGGGCTTTGTGATGGATAGCTATATAACCAGAGAAAGGACAAGATAAGGCAGAAAGAAAAACATTCTAAAACTTTTAGAAACAGAAAGTATATAAAATCTATAGGTATTTTGCTAACAGTAATAACTCCATGCTATTATACATATGCAAAACCATTCCACTTTTTCTAGACACAGTTGAGAAAAGTGAAGTGAAATTTGCTCAGTCATGTTCGACTCTTTGTTACCCCATGGACTATACAGTCCCTGGAATTCTCCAGGACAGAATACTGGAGTGGGTAGCTGTTCCCTTCTCCAGGGGTGTTCTCCAGGCCAGAATACTGGAGTGGGTAGCTGTTCCCTTCTCCAGGGGATCTTCCCAACCCCGGGATTGAACCCAGGTCTCCCACATTGCAGGCAGATTCTTCACTAGCTGAGCCACCAGGGAAGCCCGAGAATACTGGAGTGGGCAGCCTATCCCTTCTCCAGGGGATCTTCCCAAGCCAGGAATCGAGCCAGGGTCTCCTGCATTGCAGGCAGATTATTTACCAGCTGAGCTACCACGGAAGCCCTGAGAAAAGGAAAAGTGGCTTTAAATGTATTTTGGCTAGTATCACTAGAACTGCAAAATTAATTGATTAAACAGTCTGCATTGCTACTGCTAAGTCATTTCAGTTGTGTCTGACTCTGTGCGACCCCATAGACGGCAGCCCACCAGGCTCCCCCGTCCCTGGGATTCTCCAGGCAAGAATACTGGAGTGGGTTGCCATTTCCTTCTTCAATGCATGAAAGTGAAAAGTGAAAGTGAAGTCGCTCAGTCGTGTCCGACTCTTAGCGACCCCATGGACTGCAGCCTACCAGGCTCCTCCGTCCATGGGATGTTACAGCAAGAGTACTGGAGTGGGGTGCCATTGCCTTCTCCATAGTCTGCATTAGTTCTACCTAAATATTTGACCTGTTTCTTTTCTCCATGTCACCTGTCCTAACATGTCCTAATAAAGAGGAAAAGCATCTGGACCAACCTGCTGTCCTAACAGGGTAGAGAACCAGGGCTTTGTACCTGTGACCTTGGCTTTTGGGAGAAGGCTATATTCTTGCCAACAAATCTGACAAAGACTGAGGATCAAAAGATCCTGAGATTCTTGGACCAAAGGAAGACAGAGGAGAGAGGGTAAGAGAAATGGAAAAGAAAATAGAACCAAGTAACAAGATCCTTACTCACTGCAATGGGCTCACCAGATGGAGTCCCCCTCTGTGGGCAAATCTGCCACATACCAGAAGTAACTGCTTTTACAGAAATTGTTCTTGATATCAATGTAAATGATTTTGTGTGGTCTTCCATAAGCATGTTTAAAATAGAACAGAATGCCTTTCCTTTCAGACTTTGAAATGTTTCATCTCCTTCTTCATCCATCTCACTCCATTTACGCCTGTTGTTCAGCTCCTTTTTGGTTGGCAGAACAGACGAGTAGGCATTTCTTGACAGGATGGAAGAATACATGCTATTCATTTTTTCCTTTTCCAATTATTCTTGGCAAAGACCAAATGTAAGAAGTAAAATTATAATTCTGACATGCCATTTTGACCTAAAATCTTCTATTTAATTTTTTGGAAAAGTGGTTCTAAGGATTATCAAACAACTTCTCTAGACTGTAAAGAGGAAACTTGATGGCTCCATGTCAGACTTGTTTTGTTCAGAAGGCCTCATGAAACAGTCATTATGTTACCCAGGCTCAATTAACAACATTTTATTTTTTCAATTTTGAATTTCAAACAAAACCAGGGAGTCAAGGTGAAGGAGGCACCTCTTTCACCCACTGTTTATTTTTCAAACCCACGTTCCCCACCCAGAAGAAAGACCTGAGCTCATTCTTACTTCCCCTCTCTGCAGACCTTTTATAATTCTCCCAACTGCGCACATAATCCCAGATGATGCTCATCATGTTTCCTCATACAGATACACGATATAACTTTTCATGATATGGTTAGATACATGATATGGTTCCTCCATGGTATAACTTTTCATTCATTTATTCAACATTTACTAGGAACCTAATGTGTACTGGGTACTATGTGTTTGGGATGTAAAATCTCTGGTCTTCTGAAGCTTACATTCCTATTAGGTTAAATCAGCAAATTACATCGTATTTAAAAAGTGGTATGGAAAATTAAAAAACTATAGCAAGTTAAGAGGAATCAGAAGTAAGGAGTGGGGGGCATCTCGCTGGTGGTGCAGGGGCTAAGACTGCATGCTCTCAATGCAGGGGGTCCAGGTTTGATCCCTGGTTGGGGAACTAGATCCTACATACTCCAACTATGAGTTTGCATATCGCATCAAAGATCAAAGATCCTGCATGCCATAAGACCTGGCACAACCAAATAAATAAATATTTTTTTTAAAGAGAAAGAAATAGGGGTGGGGAGCTGCAGTTTCAATAGGGTAAACGGGTTAGACTCATTCAAAGAGGACACTTGAATAAAGTCATTCGAGGGATGAGATGATGGACAGTAAACCAGGAAAAAGAAGGTTCCTGACCTGGGACACAGCCAGGTCAAAAGCCTAAGGCAAGAGAAATGCCTGGAGAATCTTGCTTCTGATGACTGGGCTGCTATTAGAGATAACACAATCTTTTATTTTATGACTTCTATTTTAAGAGGATCCCACGTTTGCTATGTTTAGAATAAAATGTAGCAGAGGAGGATGGGAATAGAACAGAAAGAGACTCTTAGAATAATCCAGACAGTAGCTGGATCCCAGGTAGAACTGGTGGTGGTGGTGGTGGTAAGAAGTGGTTGGATTCTGGATATATAAAAGGTAAAACAAACAGGATTCCTGACAGATGAGATGAGGCATGTGGAAGAAAGAAAGGACTCAAGTGTTTGGTTGAAGACTTTAAGGATTTGGTTTAAGCAACTAGAAGGACTGATGGAGATGAAGCAAGTATGGAGTAGGGCAAAGGGCAGGATATCAGCTTGGGATGTAGTGGGTATCAATCACTTCCGTTAAAAAAGTCTATCTAGTACCTAGGACACAAGTGAACACAAAAACTCCATCATCCAAAACATTCGTTTGTAAATTCGTTTGTGACAGCATGAAGCTCACCTCCCTTATTCTAGAGCCAAATAGTGGGAAACTAAAAAAAAATTTTGTGGAATGAATGTGGTAGGCTGAATAATGGCCCTAGCCTAATCCTGAACCTATGGCTATATGGAGAAAGGGATTTTCCAGATGGGATTAAAACAAGGATCTTGTAATACAGAGATTATCTTGGATTATCCAGGTGGTCCCAGTGTAATCATCAGGGTCCTCATAAGAAGGCAGAAGGGTCAGAGTCAGAGAGAGAGAGTGACTGAAGATGCCACACTGTTAGCTTTGAAGATGCAGGAAGGGCTATGGGCCAAGGAACATAGGCAGCCTCTAGACACAGGAAAAGGCAAGAAAAGTGATTCTCCCCTAGATCCTCCAGAAGGAACACAGCCCTGCCAACCTCTGGTCTTAGGACTTCCGACCTTAAGAACTGCAAGATAATACATTTGTGTTGTTTTAAGTTTGTGGCAATTTGTTATAGCAGCCAAAGGAAACTAACACAGTGAACAAATGCTTCCAACAGTAGGTAGGAACTAAGACCATTTCATTCATATTCTTTCCCCAGCTCTGAGCAGTCCTAGAGGAAGGTAGGTACTCAGTGAATATCCGTGGCTTAGTTTTAATTTGATGATTCTCTTGTGTACACTCACACAGCTACGCCTTGAAAATGCTGGTCCTTCTGCCTAGAATACCATTTCGCTCCCTTTCAGCTGGGTAAATTTCTCATTTTCCGAGAGCTATATCAAAACCCACCAGCTCTGGGGAAAACTCACCAGTCGCCCTGGCAGAGATGTCCACGACCACCTGATTCCTAATTGCATTTCATAGCTGCTGAAGCTCTAAGACCCAACCACACGGCATTGCATAGATGTGCTGCTGGGTCATCTCCACTGCCCTGAGAACCCTCAAGGTCCAGCTCAGGAGCCATCCAGGTGTCCTAACAGGGATAACCCATGCCTGGCATGTACATGTTTGCTGAATGAATAAAGAAACGGTACAAATGTTTACCATCGCTTTTTACTTTCCCAAACCACTCAGACTTATTATCTTATTTTATCTCAATAAGAATTCTGAGAAGAGAGGGCAGTACTGTTTCTATCAATGGAGAAAATGCTCAGCTTGCCCAAAGTCATGTCATTCACAGTAGAATGAACTCGAGCCAAGCCTCCTGACTCTTCGCCCAGTGCTCTTTCCATCAGCTTGTGCTGCTTCCGCTGCCGTGGGGTCTGACTGGGCTGCCAACAGAAGCACCCCCTTGTGACGTCCATATTGTGTTGGGGAAGCTCAGACCTTGCGTGGCACGATGGCCAAAGGCTGCAGCTACTCCTCAACAATTGGCTACTGTCTCGAGTTTTCATCCTGACTCACAGTTCCTGTCAAAAGAACAGTGTACAAGAGTAGCATGAAATTCATGGGATTTTTTTTTTAAAGGCTTCACCAAAGGTTTTTTTTTAATTGAAGTACAGTTGATTTACAATGTTGTGTTGATTTCTGCTGTACAGCAAAGTGATTCAGTTATATACTCTCTTTTTCATATTCTTTTCCATTACAGTTTGTCACAGGATGTTGAATACAGTTCCTTGCGCTATGTAGTAGGACCTCGTTGTTTATCCATTCTCTAAATAGTAGTTTGCATCTGCTAATCCCAAACTCCCAATTGTTCCCTCACCTCCTCTCCCACAAGTCGATCTTCTATGTCTGTGAGTCTATTTGTCTTTTGTAGATAAGTTCATTTTTGTCATATTTTAGATTCCACATACAAGTAATATAATATGGCATTTGTCTTTCTCTCTCTGATTTACTTCACTTCATATGATAATCTCTAGTCCATCCATGTTACAGCAAATGGTATTATTTCATTCTTTTCATGGCTGAGTAATATTCCACAGTATATACATACCACAACTTCTTTGTCCATTCATTTTTTGATGGATACTTAGGTTGTTTCCATGTCTTGGCTATTGTAAATAGTGCTGCTGGGAATATAGGGGTGCATGTATCTTTTTGAATTATAGTTTTGTCTGGATATAAGCCCAGGAGTTGGATTGCTAGATCATATGGCAACTCTATTTTTATAAGCTGGCAATCTGAAAGTTATCTGCTGGCTACAAGTTTTGGTAGAAGGTTAGAAAGGGAGGGAAGCTAGACAGGCAAGAGGAGGAGCTGCTAAGAAAAATATTTAGAATTTTAGTGGATGTCCCTGGTCTTGGTCGCTAGATCTGTTTGGAACACTGTTTGGTATGTGTAGTCTTTACAGAATGTTTACAGCAGTCTCAAACATAATTCTTTGTCTCATGTCTAATTCGTCAGCTTTTATACAAATTTTAGAAAAGAATAAGTAACATACTCTTATCATACAATCTGGCAATCACACTCCTTGTATTTACCCAAAGGAGTTGGAAAAAAGTTCACAGAAATACCTACACAGAGATAGCAGCTTTACACTTAATTGCCAAAAGTTGGAAAGTAACCAAGATGTCCTTCAGTAGGTAAATGGATAAATAAACTGTGGCACATCCAGCCATTCAGGGCTAAAAAGAAAGGAGCCATCAAGCCATGAAAAGACATGGAGGCACCTTAAATGCCTATTACGAACTGAAAGAAGTCAATCTGAAAAGGCTACATACTGTGTGGTTCCACCTATATAACATTCTGGAAAAGGCCAAACTATGGAGACAATAAAAAGATCAGTGGCTGCTGGGGGTGGAAGGGGTGGGATATATAGGCAGAGCCCAGTGGATTTTTAGGGCAGTGAAAATATTCTGTATGATACCATGATGATGAATACATGTCATTAGACACACGTCCAAATCCATAGAAAGTACAATACCAGTGTGAAACCTAAAGTAAATAATGGATTTGGATGATTATGATGTGTCAAAGTAGGTCCAACAAACAAAAAATACACAAACACACACCTCACTCTAATGAGTGATACTGATAAAAGGGAAGGCCATACATATATGGGGTCAGGAGATTAGACTGGAAATCTCTGTACCTCCTTCTCAATTTTGTTGTAAACCTAAAACCACTCTACAAAATAGTCTTAAAACAAAAAAGGAGGAATGAGGAAAAAGTCAGGGACACTGACCCTTTAGTATGGATTATTGTCAATGCAACTAATGGCAGTTACTGGCTACTTCCACCGAATTTTCAGACAACATATGAATCCATGAAGTTATGCCAAATGATATGCTGCTTCTTGTTCAAAGAACTGATATAACAAGACCATCAATTTCCACCGAACAGTATGCATACAATACAGCACTTCTTGTACCAGCACAGAATAGCCAGCTAGAAAAGTGGAGAATTCTCAATGTTGTTAAACACATAATAAATGAGCCCTCTGAAAATTAGTTGACATACTTCAAGTATCCAGTGTGCACCATGAAAGGGTTCTCTTAGACTGCAACAGTGACATGAGAAAAAAAGGAAAACAGATTCTGTTGAGGTGCAGAGATCAAATAATAAAAATTATACTAGTCAAATAGAATCACAATAAAACAATTTTAACTCAATCTTTCCTGGGGTACCCACAAGCACTCCTAACTCACAAGGAATTCCTAACTTGGAAGAAGAGTATGAGTGGGGAGGCTCCTTTTTCCTCCCACCCCATCTCGGTCCTGCAGCATCTGAAGTGTTATACTCCTTTACACAGCACCCCAGCTTGAAATGCCAAGCTTTGTCTTCCAACCCCATCCTCCTGGCCCCACCATAAACACATCTTCCAACCCCATCTTCCCCATCATACTGTGAACACAACACCTCCCAGCTACCCCTCAGGCCCATGGGTATGCACACCTAGGCAGTCTGTCCTCAAAGATTCCTATGGGTTGATCTTGGATATGGCTCCAGCTCTTTGGACAGGAAATCTATGGGTCTTTGGTACTGAAGTGAGGTCCAGAACTGTGGTACCCAAAGTGTGGCTGAGGGAACCATCAGTATTCTCATTATCTGGGAGCTTATTAGAAAAGCAGAATCTCAGGTGCCACCCTAGACCTTCTAAATTGGAGGATCTGAATAAGATCTCCAAGTGATTCAAGTACACAGTTAAGTCTGGGAAGCAAAATAGACATCCACTTGGCCTTTGGATCCCTCATCCCTTGTGGAAAAGCCAGACTCAAGGAGGAGCAGAGCAGAGCCCGCTGACCTGGTGGCGGTGAAGCACACAGAGGCCTTCCTTGGGATATAACCTCATGGTCTATACGTGCCATTTCTTAGGCTGAAGAAATGGAATAGACTGCTGAGGAAGTGGGAGGATGGCTAAGTTCAATGTTATTTATTATCTGGGGGAGGGCAGATGGGTAGTTATGTGTTAGCACTTGATCTCTGACCTGCTGTTCTAATCCACACTCAATTCAATCCACATTTGAATCCCTTTATTGCGCTGGCATCCAAGCAACCTCGGTCAGTCACATTTATTGACTGTCTAGTCGGTGTGTCACAGACGCTATAATTCTCTTCTAAATTAGAATATCCAGGGACCCAGACAGTCTATTTAGTTTTAATTATCTGAATACTTTTTGTTCCAATCTTTGTTAAAAATCCTTCTAAAATTCATTAGCCCACTTTCCTGAACAAACAGGCATCCTGCTGTGAATGTGCTTTTTGTTGAAGAAGAAAAATCTTACTGAACCTTGAAGCCATTATCCTGCAGGCCTAGAATCAGTGTTTAGACCTGCTGATAAATTCTGTGAAAGCACAAGCAATTAGGCCGATCCTAAGGCAAATGATCTACCTCCACGCTGGTTTTTCCACGTTAACTGCTCTGTGAGCTCGGGCAGGAAACAGAGCCTCTCTGGGCCTCAGTTCTCATTACTAAAGTGAGGTGGTTCTCCAGATATCTTTCCTGTATCTAAGTATTAGTACTTCCTTGGTAACCTGAGAATTGATCAATGAATCCTTCTTTCGTCACTCTTCATCTTTGGGTCTCACGCGGGGTCAATATGGGTGAGAACTTTTTGACAGTGTACACTCAGAGACTCATTCTGGACTGGGAGAAAATGCCTAAGAAATGAGAAGGAAGGAGAAGGGCGAGAGCCACTTCCTGGGGTGGTCAAGTCAGAGAACCAGCCGTGAGCACTGGGCAAGGCAGTTCTAAGGAGACAAAGACAAAATGTAATCCTTGTTACCAGCTTCCCTCTATTCTAGGTGAGCTAAAGACTTAATGGCAGAGATCTCTTATTGGTCTCTTTTCTTTGTGCAGGTTCTCTGCTTTTTTCCCCCCTCAATCCATCTCATCAGCATTTCTATCCATTTCTACATTAATTATTCAGTATCCTTTCATTGACGTCTCTCCCTGATTTCTGTTCTTCTGGTGACTCAGTTCCAACACCTTTAACCTTTCTTGTCAGAGTCTAATTTTCCAATTGTTAAAAAACAAGTGCCAGAGTCTCATTCTTTAAAAGAAATATATATATATATATATATATTCCATAAAATTCAACGTTAATCACTTGCTGACCCTGTATAGGGGGAACTGGCCTTTACCTAGATACTAAGCCCTATGTTCAGTATTTTTAATTATCTCAATTAATCCTCACAACCACATTATAAAGCAGGTACTGTAATCCCTACTTTACTAACAGAGAAAAAGGTTCCGAGAAGTTAAACAAGTTATATAAGGAATAGCAAGCAACTCAGATGGGCTTGAACCCATGTCTAACTATATTAAAGTTCTTTTATCTCTGTTCTACAGTTTACCATGCTTATAAAAGTGCATTTTATAAGCAAATCTATCCTTTAAACAATGTAAACATATTAGTGTCTCAAATTTACTGCTGGGTCCATTCATTCTTATAATGAACCTTCAAAGAACAGACAAGCAGTTATGACGAGGACAGTGAGGAGGCTGACATATTCTCTCCCCCCAAAGCAACTATAAACCATAACCATTTCGGTGCTCTGGAAACTGACCCAGGCAGTCAATAACCAGAGCATTTACTTGTGACAACTCACTGAACTCAGGGTCAGGAGAGTGAGTCTGTGGCAGTGTGGCGTGCTTTCATCCCAGGCCTCCCGATCCCCAAGCCACCTCTATCACTGAGGTAATTCATTCAGTCAGGGCAGAAAAGACTGTGAAAACCAGCAGCTTCACTGCACCTCCCAGAGAGCGCTCATCTGATTGGAACAGTCATGGTCAAAGTACATGCTCTTACTAGAAAGTGAAGTTTGGATAGCCGGAGGGTGAAGTTTTGTTTACAGCAAACAAAGAACTGAGGGACCAATCAGGAATTTAACAGGGACTTCAGTAGGTAAACCCCACAAGTGGGGGCTAGAAAAAGCCTTTCACATATCCTGTCGGTGAAGGATGCGCAAATGATAGCAAAGACTAGAGAGATTCAAACCACCCACATACCCAGGGCCACTGGACCTTGCACATGGTAGACACAAGGGGATTTGGCAGAATGTAAAAGCTAGGGGGAGACCTGAGAGTGACACCAAGTTCAGATGCATTCCCCAGGCACAGATGAGTCCATCGGCAGACAGTGGGAGCCTTACTGGCTGGAGATGTTGGAGCACAACTTCTGATGTGAGCAATCAAATGTTCTGAGCAATCACTGGGTGACTATTAAGCTATGCAGGCACAAGAGCAAACACTAGGAAGCTGGGTTTCTAGTTTTAAAATAAAATTTAAAACACAGTGTTTTAAAATAAAAAGAAACTGAGTGGAGACATCAGCAGTTGTACATTGCAGGGGAGGCATCCCACAGATTTAATACCGATGTTACTAAACAAACAACAAGGACAGATTTCTCAGGGGGGACAAAGGGAGACTCCACCATGGCTATTATATATTTAAAATGCAAGTACTCAACAAAAAATTTATAAATAAACATGCAAAGAAAGTGTAATCCATATGCATGGGGAGGGGAGGAACTATCAATAGAGAATGTCCCTGCATGGTTCTAAAAAGTTAGACTTGGCAGACAAAGGCTTCAAAGCAGATATTGTAAATATGCTCAAAAAGTAAAGAAAACCATGTTTAAAAAGTGAAGGAAGACACAATGACAATCAACGAATACAGAACCTCAATAAAATAAAGAAATTATAAAAGAGAATCAAAGAAGAATTTTGGAGCCAAAAAGTTCGGTATCTGTAACATTTCACTAAAGGCACTCAGCAAATTTGAGAAGGCAGAAGAGAAAATCAATGAATATTAAAACTGGTCAACAGAAAAAAAAAAAAAAGTCAACAGAAATCATTCAGGAATGGAAAGAAGGACCAAAAAAAAAAAAGTAGAGTCCCAAAGACCTGCAGGATAACAAGCATACCAGCATGAGTACAATGTCAGTCCCTAAAGGACAGGAGAGGGGGAAAAAAAAAAATAGAAGAAATAATAGCAAAAAACTTCCCTACTTTGATGAAATATAACAATGTACACAGCTAAGAAGTTCATTGACGATAAGTAGGATAAACACAAACAGATTCGTATCTAAGAATGCTATCCAAAAGTCTACAAGCAATAAATGCTGGAGAGGGTGTGGAGAAAAGGGAACCCTCTTACACTGTTGGTGGGAATGCAAACTAGTACAGCTGCTATGGAAAACAGTGTGGAGATTTCTTAAAAAACTGGAAATAGAACTGCCATATGACCCAGCAATCCCACTTCTGGGCATACACACTGAGGAAACCAGATCTGAAAGAGACACGTGCACCCCAATGTTCATCGCGGCACTGTTTATAATAGCCAGGACATGGAAGCAACCTAGATGCCCATCAGCAGATGAATGGATAAGGAAGCTGTGGTACATATACACCATGGAATATTACTCAGCCATTAAAAAGAATTCATTTGAATCAGTTCTAATGAGATGGATGAAACTGGAGCCCATTATACAGAGTGAAGTAAGCCAGAAAGATAAAGAACATTACAGCATACTAACACATATATATGGAATTTAGAAGATGGTAACGACAACCCTATATGCAAAACAGAAAAAGAGACACAGAAGTACAGAACAGACTTTTGAACTCTGTGGGAGAAGGTGAGGGTGGGATGTTGCGAAAGAACAGCATGTATATTATCTATGGTGAAACAGGTCACCAGCCCAGGTGGGATGCATGAGACAGGTGCTCGGGCCTGGTGCACTGGGAAGACCCAGAGGAATCGGGTGGAGAGGGAGGTGGGAGGGGGGATCGGGATGGGGAATAGGTGTAACTCTATGGCTGATTCATATCAATGTATGACAAAACCCACTGAAAAAATAAATAAATAAATAAAAATAAAATAAAATAAGCCACCTTGAAAAAAAAAAGAACATCATGGTCAAATTTTTTAAAACCAAAAGTAAAGAAAGATCTTGAAAGCAGCAAGAGGGAAAAAGGACTCATCACCTACAGTGAAACAGCAATTTAAATAATTTATGGCTTCTTATCAGAAACAACACAGGCCTGAAGGCAGCAGAATGACACAAAGTGCCAAAAGAAAAAAAAAAAAACTGTCAACAAAGAATATATCCCACAAAACTGTTTTTCAAAACCAAAGCAAAAAAAGATATTTCAAGGTAAACAAAGATGTTATGAAGCAATAATTACAGCACTGAATGAAGGGTTTATAACATATATAAAGGTAATCTAAATAACAATAATAGTACAAAGGAGGGAGGAGGAAAAGAAGATATACTAAAGCAAAGTTTATATATTTTATTAGAAGCAAGTTAGCTTTATTCTGAAGTAGGGCATGATAAGATGCATGTATCATATGCATTAGGAAATAATTCAAGAAAAAAGTAACAACTTCAATGGAGGATAAAAATGGTGCTTTAAAAATTACATAACACAAAAAAAATCAGTAAAGAAAAATCAGTGAGACAAACAGGAAATAAATAGAAAATAAAAAGAAACAGCACATAAGCCCAACCAAATCAATAATATCATAATTTAAGTTCAGTTCAGTTCAGTCACCCAGTCGTGTCCGACTCTTTGCAACTCCATGAATCGCAGCACGCCAGGCCTCCCTGTCCATCACAAACTCCCGGAGTTTACACAAACTCATGTCCATCAAGTTGGTAATGCCATCCAGCCATCTCATCCTCTGTTGTCCCCTTCTCCTCCTGCCCCAAATCCTTCCCATCATTAGGGTCTTTTCCAATGAGTCAACTCTTCGCATGAGGTGGCCAAAGTACTGGAGTTTCAGCTTTAGCATCAGTCCTTCCAATGAACACCCAGGACTGATCTCCTTCAGGATGGACTGGCTGGATCTTCTTGAAGTCCAAGGGACTCTCAAGAGTCTTCTCCAACACCACAGTTCAAAAGCGTCAATTCTTTGACACTCAGCTTTCTTCACTGTCCAACTCTCACATCCGTACATGACCACTGGAAAAACCATAGCTTTGACTAGACGGACCTTTGTTGACAAAGTAATGTCTCTGCTTTTTAATATGCTATCTAGGTTGGTCATAACTTTCCTTCCAAGGAGCAAGCATCTTTTAATTTCATGGCTGCAATCACCATCTGCAGTGATTTTGGAGCCCAAAAAAATAAAGTCTGACACTGTTTCCACTGTTTCCCCATCTATTTGCCATGAAGTGATGGGACCATGATATGGTGCCATGATCTTAGTTTTCTGAATGCTGAGCTTTAAGCCAACATTTTTACTCTCCTTTTTCACTTTCATCAAGAGGCTTTTTAGTTCCTCTTCACTTTCTGCCATAAGGGTGGTGTTGTCTGCCTATCTGAGGTTATTGATATTTCTCCTGGCAATCTTGATTCCAGCTTGTGCTTCTTCCAGCCCAGCGTTTCTCATGATGTACTCTGCCTATAAGTTAAATAAGCAGAGTGACAATATACAACCTTGACGTACTCCTTTTCCTATTTGGAACCAGTCTGTTGCTCCATGTCCAGTTCTAACTGTTGCTTCCTGACCTGCATACAGGTTTCTCAAGAGGCAGGTCAGGTGGTCTGGTATTCCCATCTCTTTAAAAATGTTCCACAGTTTATTGTGATCCACACAGTCAAAGGCTTTGGCATAGTCAATAAAGCAGAAATAGATATGTTTTTCTGGAACTCTCTTGCTTTTTCGATGATCCAGCAGATGTTGGCAATTTGATCTCTGGTTCCTCTGCCTTTTCTAAAACCAGCTTGAACATCTGGAAGTTCTCGGTTCATGTATTGCTGAAGCCTGGCTTGGAGAATGTTGAGCATTACCTTACTAGCATGTGAGATGAATGCAATTGTGTGGTAGTTCGAGCATTTTTTGGCATTGCCTTTCTTTGGGATTGGAATGAAAACTGACCTTTTCCAGTCCTGTGGCCACTGCTGAGTTTTCCAAATTTGCTGGCATATTGAGTGCAGCACTTTCACAGCATCATCTTTCAGGATTTAAGGAATGCAACTAAAGTGAAAAATGTATGGACTGCAACTAAAGCAGAAAAAAGGCTGGAGGATTTATACCATCTAATTTCAAAAGCTGCTATAAGTTAAAAACATTAAAACAGAATGGCATGGCATAAGGATAGACAGATCAAAGGTGCATAACTGAGAGTCCAGGAATAATTCCTTACACTGATCATCAATTTATCTTTAACAAAGGTGCCGAGACACTTCAATGTGCAAAAAATAGTCTTCACAACAAATGATACTAGGACAACTGCATACCCATATGCAAAATGAAGAATTTAGACTTTTAACTTACACTATATACAAAAATTAACTGAAAATAGATCATAAAAGCTAAATGTAAAAGTTAAAATAACAAAACTCTTAGGAGAAAATAAAGGAAGAAACCTTTGTGACTTCTAGATTAGGAAATGAACTAGATATGACACCAAGAGAACAAGAAACAAGAAAAAAATACACTGGACTAACTTGTGCTTCAAAGGACACCATCAACAAAAAGAATAATCAACACACAAAATGGGAGAAAATACTTCCAATCACTGATCCAGACTTATATCCAGAATATATATATATATTTTTAAAACTCTTACAAATCAATAAAAAGAAGATAAAAAGACTCCACTGAAAAAAATTGGGAAATTACTTAGACATTTCACTGAAGAAGACATATCAATGGCTAACAAGCACATGAGAAGATGCTCAATATTATTAGTCATTGGGGAAATGCAAGTAAAACTATATACAATGAAATACCTCTACACATCTACTAGAATGGCCACAATAAAAAAGATAGGCAAGGATGTCAAGAAATTGGAACCCTCATACATTGCTGATGGGAAAGTAAAATGATGCAGCCATTACAGAAAAGTGTTTGGCAGTGTCTTAAATAGTTAAACATAAATATACCATACAACACAGCAATTCCATGCCCAAGTACCACAAAGAAATGAAAACATAAGCATAAAGACTTAAATGCTAATGTTCACAGCAGCATTATTCATAATTGCCCCAAATTGGAAACAATCCAAATGTCCATCCACTGCTGAATATATAAACTCAATGGAATTCCACTGATACTTGCTACCACATGGAGGAACCTCAAAAACATTATGCTAAATGAAAGGAGACAAACACAAAAGATTTCATACTGCATGATTCCATTAATATGAAAAGTCCAGAAAACACAAATTTGTAGAGCGATAAAGCAAATCAGTGGTTGCCTTGGAGTGAGAGAGAACTTTGCAAGTAACTTCAAGGAAATCTGGAAGTGATAAAAATATTCAAAGCTGGATTATGGTGACAGTTACTATACTAGTTTCCTATGCCACACAACAAGTTACCACTAACTTAGAGACTTATTAGAACAACACATTTCTTATATCACAGTTCTTCACCGGTCAGAAGTCCAGGTATAGCTAAACTGAGTCTATCAAGGTGTGGGTCAGGTTACTTTCTCACCTGGAGTTCCAGGTCCCCTTTCAAGCTCACTCAGGTTGTTGCAGAACTCAGCTCCTTGCAGTTGAAGGACTGCAGCCACTCTTCTCCATAAGTAATTCACAACATGGATAGAAGCTCCTTCACAAACAGTGGGAGAGGTTCCCTTCTGAAGGACCAGTCAGGATCATCTCCCTCTCCATCAGTTCATAACTGACTGACTTGGGACCCTGAACTACATCAGCAAAATCCCTTCACCTTTGCCATATACTGTAACCTAATTATGGGAGTGCCATCCCATCTTATTCTCAGGCCTCACTTTCAGGGAGGGTATTTTACAGGGGAGAGAGTCTCCGAAGCCAGTTAGAATCTGCTTACCAAAGCTGCACAAGTTACAATTTTATTTTAAAAATCACTGAATTGTATATGTACTATGGATAGATTTTATGATATATAAATTACATTTCAATACAGCTGTAAGAAAAAATCCCATGGAAAAAAAAGTTGTTGATAATACCATAATTCCATTTTTTATTTGGTCTACTTTTTTTAATTAAATAAACTAAACCTTAGGACTATCTTCTGTAGGAAATAACAGGAAAAAATTTGCGTTGATTAATCATGCTTTTTCTAATCTGTTACATCAGTTAATTCACAGTAACCACTTCACAGGGACACAGCAGTCAACTTTTCCACTAGTTGGGTTTGATTCCCCTGTCAGCCTTCTTAGTAATGAGTGCAGGCTCACTCAATTCAAAGACTTCATATTTCCAAAGAGAATAGGGTTACCTCCCCACAAGAGTTTCCACTCTCTGATTTATCCACCAGGGAGCAGTCCCATTTTGAGCTTCCCTCAAACAAAGTATGGGCAACAATGTTGGGTCACATGAAGCCTCCATTTTGCCAGCTGCATACTGTCTAAAGTTTCATTCATCCAGAGGTCAGAAACTGTGAGTTCTGGAACTCTTCCTGGTGTCCCAGGAATGGCTTTGAAGTTGGGCCACTCATGGTATTTTGTGTGCAATGAACTGCTGCCTAAAACTAAGTGTTTCCTAACTTCAGTCTATTCTGAAATGTTGTAAAATCATTGTGCTTTCATTTCCTCAAATTCAGAGAGGCATCTTATATATATATATAGGCATCTTATATATATATACACACACACACACACACATATGTATATATATAAGGCATCCTATATATGTATATATGAGGCATCATATATATGTAACCACAGGAGCAGGCTACCCATGAAGCAAATGCCTCAGGATCACACAGTCAGCCCCTTTTTTAATGGAGGTGGCCAAGGTGGTGTGATAGTAGGATGTGAAATTTGACTTCAGGTGCTGTCTGGACACCATGGAGCACTACAAATTCCCCAAGGGGATGACCAACAACAGTCAACAGGATTGTTATCTTATAGGTGTGTAGTTCTCAAGTTGGAAACTTAACTGTTACTATGGAAATAAAATACAAAAGGAGCTATCCATCTTGGAAAACAAAAATTCATTCAAGGGCTTTCTATTGAACATGGAAGGAACTCTTCTACATAATTTACTTTCTATAAAAATAAAAAGCTTTCTTGGGAATGTGCCAGAGTTATCTGACTGTGTAACATATGGACCACCAATGTCTAAGCACATTTTTTTTTTTTTTGGTCTAAGCACATTTTAAAAAGTAACAATTTACATATTTTTTAAAATTAGGGTAATTTGCCATCCACAAACCTACTGATGAAAATGATCACAACATCAAGTCATATGGAGAATCTGAAAAGCTTTATTCAATTATCTGAGGGCACAGTCCCATGATTTGAATATGCTATGGATTAGACTATCTGTTGGCTCAGACGGTAGTCTGCCTGCAATGCAGGAGACCCAGGTTCGATCCCTTGGTTAGGAAGATCTCCTGGAGAAGGGAATGGCTACCCACATCAATATTCTAGCCTGGAAAATCCCATGGACAGAAGAGCCCTGGGGTTGCAAAGAGTCGGACATGACTGAGTGACTAACTTGGACAGACTTTCTACTTTACCTAAATAACATCTTCAGGATATGAAATGATACTTTTCCCTACACAAGTTTTCTAAGGGAAATGAAGGTTTCTCCCAGAAGTTTGGGTCATAATCTATAAGTCACAACATGCACAAACTAAAATTCCATTGTTTGTCATTTCTCAAAGCAGGATAACACAGTAGTTCCTAGGATATAAGACTATGGGATGGGGTCAGACTCCTTGGGTTAGAATCCCAGTTCTCTATCTGAAGAGTTGTGCCATTCTTATCCATCACTTAAACACCCTAAGCCTCTATTCCTTCATCTGTAAAATGGGCAAAATAGCATATAGTAGGGATTGGCAAACTATGGCCCACGGGGCAAATCTGGCCCATCACATAAAGAATGATTTATGGGGGTATAGGAATGCCACTCACTTACATATTGTCTATGACTGGGAAAGGCTGCATGACCTACAAAGTCCAAAATATTTACTCTCTGTTCCTTTACAGAAAGATTCTGTTGGCCTCTGACATAAAGGGCTGTCATAAGATTAAAATCATAAAGACTAAATGAGATCATTTATGTAAGATGCTTTATATACATAAGCAACCAGTAAGTTGATAAATGATAGGGATGACTGTCATTTATTGATGGTAAAATGTTGTAAAATCATTGTGCTTTCATTTCCTCAAATTCAGAGAGGCATCTTATATGTATATATATAGGCATTTTATATATATATATACACACACACACACACACACATATGTATATATATAAGGCATCCTATATATGTATATATGAGGCATCATATATATGTAACCACAGGAGCAGGCTACCCATGAAGCAAATGCCTCAGGATCACACAGTCAGCCCCTTTTTTAATGGAGGTGGCCAAGGTGGTGTGATAGTAGGATGTGAGATGCAGCTGTCCGGCAGGGCAGGGAGCCCATGGGCCACAGAGAGCAGCTGCTACAAGTCATCCATGTCAAGTAACTGATACCCTGCCCCTTCCCTGATGGAGGCTCTCTTGGTCACAGGTGTGTGACACATGCATATTCATCACTAGCCCCACTCCTAACTGGAGAGGGGACTGGAGAAGGAATGGGGAGGGCTGAAATTATGCTCAGATGATGAGCAGAGCCCTTCTCATTTTCCCTGGCAGTAACTGCTTTCCTAGGATGCACTCTGTGCATCCAGAGTTGTTGGAAATAAGAGTGTTCAATTCAGTTCAGTCACTCAGTCATGTCCGACTCCTTGCGACCCCATGGACTGCAGCACACCAGGCTTCCCTGTCCATCACCAACTCTGAGTTGACTCAAACTCATGTCCATTGAGTTGGTGATGCCAACCAACCATCTCATCCTTTGTCATCCTCTTCTCCTCCTGCCTTCAGTCTTTCCCAGCATCAGGGTCTTTTCAAATGAGTCAGTTCTTTGCATCAGAGAGTGTAGTCCTGAGCATAAAATTTTAAGATGTGAGTTTAGTGTGACAAAACAAGTCAGAATAATAACATGGACTTAAAAGGCAGTTCATTTATCCTAAAATTGGCACTTCTAGCCCTGTATTAACACATTTGCAAGTACACTTTGGTTGACACCAAATGTTACAATGGTTCCCATAAATCTTTCAAGCCACTGTCACAAAATTGTCTTTCAAGGCAAATATTTAAAAGATCTAATGAGTTTACACTGAGAGGGTGATTTTCAGAAACAAACCACTACCTGCCATCTGCTCCCTCTAGAGCCCTGGACATTTCACTCCATCCATTGGCACCTCATTGCCCTGCATGGAAAAGAGAAGCTGTAAGAACCTGCAAAAGTAATAACAGCCTTGATTCCAAATTATTTCCTGCTGGATACTCACAAGTTTTTTTTTTTTTTTTTTTTTCACTCACAAGTTTTCATTAGCCTTTCCTGATTCCAGAAGGAGACTACAAATTGGCAAATAATTTACATCTTAAAATGAAATTCCTGATCATACACCATGACCAAGTGGGCTTTATCCCAGGAATGCAAGGATTCTTTAATATCCACAAATCAATCTAAATCAATCAATGTAATACACCACATTAACAAACTGAAAGATAAAAACCATATGATTATCTCAATAGATGCAGAAAAAGCCTTTGACAGAATTCAACATCCATTTATGGTAAAAAACAAAAACAAACAAAAAAAAAACTCTCCAGAAAGCAGGAATAGAAGGAACATACCTCAACATAATGAAAGCTATATACGACAAACCCACAGCAAACATTATCCTCAATGGTGAAAAATTGAAACCATTTCCCCTAAAGTCAGGAACAAGGCAAGGGTGCCCACTCTCACCACTACTATTCAACATAGTTTTGGAAGTTTTGGTCACAGCAATCAGAGCAGAAAAAGAAATAAAAGGAATCCAGATAGGAAAAGAAGAAGTAAAACTCTCACTGTTTGCAGATGACATGATCCTCTACACAGAAAATCCTAAAGACTCTACCAGAAAATTACTAGAGCTAATCAATGAATACAGTAAAGTTACAGGATATAAAATTAACACACAGAAATCCCTTGCATTCCTATACACTAACAATGAGAAAACAGAAAGAGAAATTAAGGAAACAATACCACTCACCATTGCGATGAAAAGAATAAAATACTTAGGAATATATCTACCTAAAGAAACAAAAGACCTATATATATAAAACTATAAAACACTGATGAAAGAAATCAAAGCGGACACGAATAGATGGAGAAATATACCGTGTTCATGGATCAGAAGAATCAATATTGTCAAAATGGCTATACTATCCAAAGCAATCTATAGATTCAATGCAATCCCTATCAAGCTACCAACCGGTATTATTCACAGAACTAGAACAAATAATTTCACAATTTGTATGGAAATACAAAAAACCTCGAATAACCAAAGCAATCTTGAGAAAGAAGAATGGAACTGGAAGAATCAACCTGCCTGACTTCAGGCTATACTACAAAGCTATAGTCATCAAGACAGTATGGTGCTGGCACAGAAACAGAAATATAGACCAATGGAACAAGATAGAGAGCCCAGAGATAAATCCATGAACTTATGGACACCTTATCTTTGACAAAGGAGGCAAGAAAATACAATGGACAAAAGACAACCTCTTTAACAAATGGTCCTGGGAAAACTGGTCAACCACTTGTAAAAGAATGAAACTAGAACACTTTCTAATACCATACACAAAAATAAACTCAAAATGGATTAAACATCTAAATCTAAGACCAGAAACTATAAAACTCCCAGAGGAAAACATAGGCAAAACACTCTCTGACATAAATCACAGCAAGATCCTCTATGACCCACCTCCCAGAATATTGGAAATAAAAGCAAAAATAAACAAATGGGACCTAATAAAACTTAAAAGCTTTTGCACAACAAAGGAAACTATAAGCAAGGTGAAAAGACAGCCTTCAGAATGGGAGAAAATAACAACAAATGAAGCAACAAAGAATTAATCTCAAAAATATATAAGCAACTCCTGCAGCTCAATTCCAGAAAAATAAATGACCCAATCAAAAAATGGGCCAAAGAACTAAACAGACATTTCTCCAAAGAAGACATACAGATGGCTAACAAACACATGAAACGATGCTCAATATCACTCATTATTAGAGAAATGCAAATCAAAACCACAATGTGCTACCATTTCACACCAGTCAGAATGGCTGCCATCAAAAAGTCTACAAACAATAAATGCTGGAGAGGGTGTGGAGAAAAGGGAGCCCTCTTACACTGTCGGTGGGAATGCAAACTAGTACAGCCGCTATGGAGAACAGTGTGGAGATTCCTTAAAAAACTGGAAATAGAACTGCAATTCCACTCCTGGGCATACACACCGAGGAAACCAGATCTGAAAGAGACACGTGTACCCCAGTGTTCATCATAGCACTGTTTATAATAGCCAGGACATGGAAGCAACCTAGATGCCCATCAGCAGATGAATGGATAAGGAAGCTGTGGTACATATACACCATGGAATATTACTCAGCCATTAAAAAGAATACATTTGAATCAGTTCTAATGAGGTGGATGAAACTGGAGCCCATTATACAGAGTGAAGTAAGCCAGAAAGATAAACACCAATACAGTATACTAATGCATATATATGGAATTAAAAAGATGGTAATGATAACCCTATATGCAAGACAGAAAAAGAGTCACAGATGTATAGAACAGACTTTTGGATTTTGTGGGAGAAGGCGAGGGTGGGATGATCTGAGAGAATAGCATTAAAACATGTGTATTATCAATTGTGAAACAGATCACCAGTTCAGGTTTGATGCATGAGACAAGTGCTCGGGGCTGGTGCACTAGGATGACCCAGAGGGATGGGATGGGAAGGGACGTGGGAGGGGGGTTCAGGATGGGGAACACATGTAAATCCATGGCTGATTCATATCAATGTATGGCAAAACCACTACAATATTGTAAAGTAATTAGCCTCCAACTAACAAAAATAATGAAAATAATAATAATAAAAAAATAAAATGAAATTCCTGAATCACACAAACTCAGAGGGTTTTAAAGTCCTTGATGCTTATCCCAAGAAGCCTCCTCCAAAATAATCTCACTGATATGATTTGAAACAAATGGGCTCTTTCTATCGATGAGGCAGTTCATTAAATGCCGTACATATGGCACTAATAATTAGGGTCACCACCATGAAGGAGGGTTTCCCAGATGGTGCAGTGGTAAAGAATCCACCAGCCAATACAGGAGATGCAAGACAAGTGGGTTCAATCCCTGGGTTGGGAAGATCCCCTGGAGAAGGAAATGGCAACCCACTCCAGTATTTTTGCCTGGGAAATCTCATGGACAGAGGAGCATGGCCAGTTACAGGCCATGGGGATGCAAAGAATCAGACATGACAGAGCACACATGAATGCCATGAAGGCACTTACCATCCAAGACAGACAAGACTGGCACTGGTTAAAGTGAAGAATTCACAGCAAGTGGACAGACATCATTAAGGACCAGCTAAAATGGCTTCTAAGTTGTCAATTCATTCCAACTAATATTCAAGTTGATTAAAAGTGCTTGGCAATCCTGCTTCCTCAACTAGACAGAAGTGCTGCCTAATGATAGTTAGCTGGAGAATTCATCATAGGGCCACTCTTCACCTTGTCCTGCTGAAACAGCATGCCCACTGAGGCAGACTGGCAGCTCAGCCACACCTTTGTTTTCCTCAGCAGCAGGAAATGTCAGCCACCACACTGTTTTTCAAGTCAAGAGATTTGTCCCAATTGGCGAGGAGCAGCCAGGGTAACCTGCAGAGATTTCCACAAAATATGCCCCCTGAAGTTTTCAAGAGATGACAATTTACACAAGAAAGGCAGCCAAGTTGGAGTCAACCTGATTACACTCAAAAAGAGTAGTCCACTGATTAAACCACCAACTTCACATTTGTCCAGTTAATCAAATGAATACTCTCCCACCACTCCCAGAATTCCTGTGCTTTCTATACACATACTCCTTGGTACTGATGCTTTCAAATGAACTGTGGTGTTGGAGAAGATTCTTGAAGAGTCCCTTGGACAGCACAAGGAGGTCAAATCAGTCCATCCTAGAGGAAAACAACTCTGAATATTTATTGGAAGGACTGATGCTGAAGTTGAAGATCCAATACTCTGGTCACCTGATGCAGAGAGCTAACTCATTGGAAAAGACCCTGATGCTGGGAAAGACTGAAGGCAGGAGGAGAAAGTGATGACAGAGGATGAGATGGTTGGATGGCATCACCAACTGAATGAACATGAGTTTGAGCAAGCTCCGGGAGTTGGTGATGGACAGGGAGGCCTGGTGTGATGCAGTCCATGGGGTCCCAAAGAGTGGACACAACTGAGCGACTGAACAATTGCTCTTTGGTATATGAAGTAGACGCTGATAGATATAGATATGGACATAGAGATGGGAAGGGGCTATATTTTCACCCGTTCTTAATTTGTAAGGGATAGACTTAGAAACAAGTGACCACATTATCACATTCTGTATTGGTTTCCAAGGGCTCTGTCACAGAGTCACAGGCTGGGTGGCTTAAATGACAGACATTTACGGTCTCACAGTTCTGAAGGCTAGAAATTCAAGATTAAGGTGTTATCAGGGTTGACTCTTGCTGATGGCTGTGGAAAAGAGTATGTTCCATGGACCCACCTGGCTTCTGGTGCTTTGCTGCAATATCTGGTATTCCTCTGCTTGTAAGGCCTCTGACTTCATCTCTACAAAGCTTTCCCCACTGTGCCTGCCTCCAAATTTCCTTTCTTATAAAGACACTACTCACTGAATTAGGACTCACTCTAATGATCTCATTTTAACTGTAATTACCCCATCTTCAAATAAGGTCACATTCTGAGATACTAAGAGTCAGGCCTTCAACACATGAATCTGGGGTGCATCCTTGACCCAGAACATGTTCCCATTTCTAAAGCTCCCATTTCAGCTCAATGAGGACTACTGTTTTTCAGCTTTACTGAGGTATAACTGACAAATAAAATTGTGAGATATTTAAGTGTGCATTGTGGTCATTTGATACATGTATATATTGTGAAAGGATTTCTCCCATCTAGGTAATTAACATACTTATCACCTCACATATTTCCTTGTTTTGTGTGTGAGAACATATAACTTCTACTCTCTTAGAAACAATGCAGTATTATCAACTATAGTCAGCATGTTATACATTAGGTCCTCAGATTCTATTTGTCCTTCAGCTGAAAAGCTGTTCCCTTTCATTAATCTCTCCATATATCCCCCACCCCCAGCCCCTGGCAACCACTTTCTACTCTGTCTGAGTCTGACTCTTCTTTTTTTTTTTTTTTAAAGATTCTACATATAAGTCATATCATGCAGTATCTGTCTTTGTCTGTCTGCCTTATTTCACTTAGCATAATGTCCTTCAGATTCATCCATGCTATCACAAATGGCAGGATTTCCTTCATGGCTGAATAATATTCCATGTGTATATATACTGATGCCACAACTTCTTTATCCACTCAACTGTTGATGGACAGGTAGTTTCCATTTCTTGGCTATTATGAATAATTCTGCAATAAACATGGGGGTGCAGATACCCCTTCGAGATTCTATTTTCATTTCCTTTGGATAAATACCCAAAAGTGGAATTACTGGATCATATGGTCTTCCAGTTTTAATTTCCTGAGGAACCTCCATACTGTTTTCCGTAGTGCTTTTACGGCTATTATTTTTAAGCATCTATGTCTTGTCTGAGGGGCAAAGGCACAAAGTAAATACAAACCATGATTTACAGAGAAACCTGCTCACAAACCTCATTGTATATATCTCTGTATCAAACCTCTAAGTACATGCAGTTTATGAGTGGGATGAATTTATTAAAATGGTTTCATGCTTTATTGATTTGTGGTATTGCTAGTTAGTCATGGCCGACACAAAAAATTACTGATTGTCCTCTTGAAAAATATGAATAGAATAAGGCTTGGAATAAAACACAGCTTTCAAAAGACTATGATGACATTAAATACAATTGGAAAAATGTATTTGCTGAATTTACACCCTCTTTATCATATTGACTCAATCTGACTTTCACAGGTATATTATCATTTGTTGAAGTTAAGAATATAGCTTATGTTTTGAAAACAGTCCCACCATGAAGCACCAAAAGGGGTGCCAAGCCCACAGACTGCAGCATGAGATCACTTCATTTATTCAAAATCAAGCAGACATAGTTGTTTAATACACAGATATCTCTGAAGCAAATCTGGTAAAATATTATAGTGAATAAAATAGCTGGCACATTCTAGTTAATAAGAACACAGATTGATTTGTCTTTTATCACTTTCAGTTTCATTATCATCAGTCCTACTGACATACTCTCATGAGGTACGGTTCATGATGAGAAAATTGATGTGGTTTATCTTTCTTTTCCAGCTAAAGGAAATGAAGTAATTAAGCAACTTATCCAAAATCATATGGTGTAGCAACATTTCTTAGACTATGCAGAGTATCCCAGTACTTCCCAAAATTCAAGAAAAATATTCACTCCAGCATCTCTTAGGATTCAAGGACTCAAGGATTTGAACCCAATCACTCACTAACACCCATTAACTAGTTGGGAAAGACCATGCTGTAACTCAACTCACATCTTATTGAGTTGGAATATAAAGGAAAGTACAGATAGGAGTACTCAATAGCCAACCCCAAAGGAGAAAGTTCTATTTTTAAAGCCGCAGCCTGAGCTCTCCTGATCTGTTTCCCACACTAGCCTTTTTCCACTTTGTATTTCAGTACTATATGCCTCACTTCTGATTTCTTCCAGTTCAGAGGGTGAAAATCAATCTCAAAAAGTGCTTCAGCTCAAGCAATGTGCAGCCACCCAGAGATCTCCAGAGAGAAACGGCGAGCACCAGCTTCAGACAGTGAAGGGAAGGGAAGCCTTTTGCAAATCTGGAATTGCCAGCTGCCAGAAAAGGTAGAAAATTACAAAGGAACACTTTGGGTCACAAGGATGTCATTTAGGGCTCCACAGTGGCAATTTCAAAAATGGTACCCTTCTGGATGGAGTGATTTCACCTGCCTGCTCAACTGTTTAATGGAGATCCAGGAAACAAATTATAATCATACAGAATCCAGGCATGAAACTATGAATGTGGGATTTTCCACAGTCTAGACTTCGTTGTTTATGTCCTGAAACAGGGCGGGGGACAAAATCCCCCTAATTTTCTCCAACCAAAGATCCACTTGACATTTTGCAACATTCATGGATTCAGTTATTCATTCTTACATTCATTCATTCATCAAACTCGGGGACTTGTGCATATACATTACCATGCATGAGAAATGCAGCTGAGGTTCCTAGTGAAACAGAGCACTGGGTTTCCTTGCTTAGAAGACTGGGGAAAGCTGACAGAATCCTATTATGAGCAAAGCCAAAAATGCCTGGGTTATCTGGATGACTATTTTGTTATCGGCTTTCCTTTTTCATGAAAGAATTGGCCTCTCAATGTTATCTAGAGCAAATATCAAATATTCTCATACAATCGAGGCAGTTCCCCTCACCTACCACCTGTCCACCTCTTCACTGATTTTTATTTAGCCTTATTTGCTTGAGTTTCACTTGGTATCAGTATCTGTCGTGTTCTTTATTCATCTACTTTTTAGATAGTCTTGAAAAACTATTTCTGAATTCAACTTTGATAGGAGCAAATCCACTCCAGTATTCTTGCCTGGAGAATCCCCTGGATAGAGGGGCCTAGCAGGCTACAGTCCATGGGGTCACACAGAGTTGGACAGGACTGAGTGACTAGCATGCATGCACGCACGCACGCACACACATACACACACTCATCATATCATCCTTGTGCAAAGTGAAGAATCTTGTTTAACCTGAATAATCACCCCAAATCTGCTTGGCAAGTTCTCATTTTCATACATCTAATTTTCTCTAGCTGGAGCCATCTGTATATAGAGGAACAAATAGCTGAGAGAAGAGATGATCTCACCAAGAATTTAACTGTGTTATGCTGAAGGAATTAACCTTTTGACTCCTGGTGAATCCTGTTCAATGCCTTTTTTTCCCCAAAATAAATAATGTACTATCGGTTTTTGTTTTGCAGAGTGGCCTATGAGTTATTTCTATTTTCTAATGCCAAGTTACTTCAGTGACCTAAAGTGCCAAAATAAAATCTTTTTAAACTATTTAGAAAGGAGGGGATGGAAAAATCAAGAGTTTGGGATCAACATATAACACCACTATGTATAAAACAGGTGAACAGCAAGGACCTAATGTATAGCACAGGGAATCATACTCGATATCTTGTAATAATATATAATGGAAAAGAATATAAAATATATATATATGAATCACTTTGCTACATACCTGAAACTAACACAACACTGTAAATCAATTATATTTAAATAAACAATTTAAAAAATATATTTGGTATTGGATGCTATGGAGATTAGTCTCCATTAGCCAAGCAACTGACACAAACATTTTTATTCTACTCGCTTTCTCTTCTTTTCAGATTTTATTAGTAAGTTATTATCTTTCCATCACTCTTGCACTCTCTCCTCATTACCTAAAACGTCTCTCGCTCCTTCCACCAGAGGACACTTCTCTGGGATGTCACAATTCTCACCTGAGCCTTCCTTCCATTTGAATCCTTCACACTTGCTAATCTCTACTCTTCCAATCCCAGTCCAAGCAAATAAATCTGATGGCAAATTCCCACCCTCCCTGCTGTTTAATGAGTCCCCTCAGAGCCCGAGGACAGCAATAAGCCCTTAATGTATTATATCTTCCACTATGATTTGTACCACAGTAACTCCTACTAGAAACACATACAGAACCATGGAGTTTTTAAACTCTATCCCAGCTATGAAAATGCAAGTTACCTTAAAATCTATTAATATGAGACATACAAAGTATATGTCATGATTTACGTAAAATACAACATGTGGGTTCAGTTATATAATCAAGTCTGAAGTCAATTCACTTCTGTTTATATTACACTATTAATTATCTATAAATTTTTATTTTACTGTTTTGTTCATATTATCATTTCATCATTATTTTGCTAACAGCAGAACTATTCATTTGAATGTATTAAATGTATATAAAAAGGCTTTTCACTATCATGTTACTAACCATCAGAGCAAGACTATATCATCAAGTCATTTAAATGGTCACAGGGAACTCTGTGCTCAGTACTCTATAAGTGCCTAAATGGGAAAAGAACTTGGAAAAGAATAGATACATGTATATGTATAATTGAATCATTCTGCTGTACTCCTGAAACTAACACATTATGAATCAACTATAATATAAAATAAAAAATTTTAAAAAACACAAATTACCCCCAAATTATTTCCTTTCAATAACCCTGACTTCCCAGTAGCTATATTATTATTCTAGTTATAGACACAGCTGACTTCTCCTTCAGCAATATTCTAAATCAGATGCTCCTGACCAAACTGAATGAGGAAACCATGTACTGTGTTAAAAACGTCAATAGAACCTATAATGGTGATGGACTCCTACAAGAAGTAGAAAGCTGAAATCACTCTGCATAAATACACTCATATAGGAAACAGCACTGAATAGTCAATATTTAGGCCAGATTTATCTTGTCATATACCACAACAATCAATACCAAAACACTGTAATGAGATTTTACAAGGGACACTGATTGGGCATTTCTGTGTTTATTTCACTGGAGCCTAGCAAGGAAGGAGCAGGACAGCCAGAAAAGTATTTGCAATGCAATTAGTGGAGGACCAGTGTATCTGAGTGTATGCCAGACGCAGGGGCCTCCCCTAATTCACGCAGCCCAGCGTGTTAATGGGGTGCACAACATCGAACTGAACTTCCTACAGTTTGAAAACTTTTGTCAGTTAACTAGATGTTTACTGAGTGCCTAGCTTCGGCACTCAACATGTAGCTCTCTGGATGTGGTTCCAGCACCATCTGTCACTTAAGCTTCCCCAGATTCAAAAATTTCAATTCAAACTAATCTACTCGGCACTCTAACTGAAGCTATAATTCAAACTTCAACATGAAGCTTGAATTCCTTTTCAGTGTTCTTCAACTTTGACCCAGCTCCCCCCACCCCTCCTTCGCTGAAAAGGGCCAAGACAACAGCCCAGCAAGTGGGGCAGGCAAAACAGACCTCCTTTGTTCACTTTTGTCCTTTCAGCTCCCTATTGAGGTGAGGGACTGAAAAGCCGCACAAGGCTTTGGAAGGCAGCGGTGCACCAGCTCCAGCCATCCTTCCTCAAAGACCCAAAAGCTCCAGGACGAAACACTTTCGACAGTCCATTTTTACCTTAAAGGCATAACGAATGGAAGATTACTACATTTCCCCTTCCCTTTCCCTTGAGAGAGAATCTGTTAAGGGTGTTTAACAGCAGTCTGGAATGTTCGTCCAAAATGTATGCTGTAAATCATACCATTCAAATGCCAAGGGCACGGAAAAGTGGCATGAAATTAGCTTTAAAGTTGAAATTTGGAGAAACGATCAGTCTGCGTTGAATACATCTACTGAATTTTTTGAATGCTCTCAGCCCACTTGAGAAAGATAAATCAAATTCACTGCATATTACACAGTTGAAGACCTCCTACAGGATTCCCTCAGATGGCCTTGGGAATCTATTTTCTTGACTCCAGAGGATTTTGAACCAATACGCCATGCACATCAGAAAATTCAAATACACATATGAATATGGATGTATACTCAAAATATTCTTTCCAGCCCTTCCTATCATCATTTAACAAGAAGAATCTTTTTAATTATTTTATTTTTTTATTTTTATTTATTTATTTGGTGGGATTGGGTCTCAGTTGAAGCCCATGGGCTTAGCTGTCCCACAGTGTGTGGGATCTTTGCTCCCAGACTAGGGATCAAACCTGCATCCTCTGTATTAAAAGGCGGATTCTTAATCACTGGACCACCTGGGAAGTCCCAAGAAGAAAGTTTTAAAGTATCATCTTCACCAGATAGTAATGTCTCATTTTCACTTCCATGTGAATTAAACAACACTTTAGCAGGGAACAACATGGAAGATAACCAGGAAACAATTAAGACAGGTAAGATTTATTTGTCATTCCTGTTTTTAAATTGAATAAGCCATTTGAACAGTATGTGGAGTAGATGAACATTTGAAGGTTTATTCCCTTTATCACTGGCACTTTTTAAAAATATATTAATTTATTTTAATTGGAGGCTAATTATTTTACAGTTTTATGGTAGTTTTTGCCATACATTGACATGAATCAGCCAAGTGTATACCTGTGTCCCCCATCCCAAACCCCCCTCCCCCTCCCTCCCCCTCCCATCCCTCTGGGTTGTCCCAGTGCACCGGCTTTGAGTGCCCTGTTTCATGCAACAAACTTGGACTGGTGATCTATTTCACAATTGATAATATACATGTTTCGATGCTATTCTCTCAGATCATCCCACCCTCGCCTTCTCCCACAGAGTCCAAAAGTCTGTTCTATACATCTGTGACTCTTTTTCTGTCTTGCATATAGGGTTATCATTACCATCTTTCTAAATTCCATATATATGCGTTAGTATACTGTATTGGTGTTTATCTTTCTGGCTTACTTCACTCTGTATAATGGGCTCCAGTTTCATCCACCTCATTAGAACTGATTCAAATGTATTCTTTTTAATGGGCTGAGTAATATTCCATGGTGTATATGTACCACAGCTTCCTTATCCATTCGTCTGCTGATGGGCATCTAGGTTGCTTCCATGTCCTGGCTATTATAAACAGTGCTATGATGAACACTGGGGTACACGTGTCTCTTTCAGATCTGGTTTCCTCGGTGTGTATGCCTAGGAGTGGGATTGCTGGGTCATATGGCAGTTCTATTTCCAGTTTTTTAAGGAATCGCCACACTGTTCTCCATAGCGGCTGTACTGGTTTGCATTCCCACCGACAGTGTAAGAGGGCTCCCTTTTCTCCACACCCTCTCCAGCATTTATTGTTTGTAGACTTTTTGATGGCAGCCATCCTGACCGGCATGAGATGGTATCTCATTGTGGTTTTGATTTGCATTTCTCTGATAATGAGTGATATTGAGCATCTTTTCATGTGTTTGTTAGCCATCTGTATGTCTTTTTTGTAGAAATGTCTATTTAGTTCTTTGGCCCATTTTTTGATTGGGTCATTTATTTTTCTGGTATTGAGCTGCATGAGCTGTCTATATATTTCTGAGATTAATTCTTTGTCAGTTGCTTCGTTTGCTATTATTTTCTCCCATTCTGAAGGCTGTCTTTTCACCTTGCTTATAGTTTCCTTCACTGTGCTAAGCTTTTAAGTTTAATTAGGTCCCATTTGTTTATTTTTGCTTTTATTTCCATTATCTGGTAGGTGGATCATAGAGGATCTTGCTGTGATTTATGTCAGAAAGTGTTCTGCCTATGTTTTTCCTCTAGGAATTTTATAGTTTCTGGTCTTATATTAGATCTTTAATCCATTTTGAGTTTATTTTTGTGTATGGTGTTATAAAGTGTTCTAGTTTCATTCTTTTACAGGTGGTTGACCAGTTTATCCAGCACCACTTGTTAAAGATATTGTCTTTTCTCCATTGTGTATTTTTGCCTCCTTTGTCAGAGATAAGGTGCCCAGAGTTGCATGGATTCATCTCTGGGCTTTCTATTTTGTTCCACTGATTTATATTTCTCTCCTTGCCTGGCACTTCTTATATTCACTAGCTTTTCAGTCACTTGAGGGAAACCCTGTATCAGACTTTTAAAAATTACCTTTTTCACATTTGAAATTTCAAGCTTGTAGGCCAATAAAATAGGTTGAGGACATTGACACCGCATCTTTCTTATTAACTCAGCTATACAATTATAATTGGGTGGTGACAGTTTACTCTGTCATCTTTGAGGATTCTGTGGTGGGGGGAAATGCCTAATACAGACTTGTAACTGACAACTCAGGCACATTCCTAAAGAGTCAGTGTACTGTCTTTCTGTTTCCAGATATGAGGCAAATGTGCTCTTCATCTGGGTTAAAATAATGGTGTCAATTTTTTTTAGTAAAATAAAAGCACACTAATATGGAATCTAAGGGAAAGTTGCTCAGTCGTGTCCGACTCTTTGAAACTCCATGGAATTTTCCAGGCCAGAACACTGGAGTGTGTAGTCTTTCCCTTCTCCAGGGGGCTTCCCAACCCAGGGATTGAACCCAGGTCTCCTGTATTGCAGGTGGATTCTTTACCAGCTGAGCCACAGGGGAAGCCCAACATGGAATCTAACCTCAGAGCAAAATCACTTAGGACAAAAGAACTATAGACATATAATACTCTAATTCAACATTAAAAAAAAAAAATCACATGAATGTGTGTCTCCAAGGCTGGTTTCTCCTGGACTAAGACACATATCCCACAGCATCCATTTCATGCTCTGCACAAAGTACAGGCTCAATTAACACTTGGTAGGAACCACACATTTCCTTATTGATAAAAAATAAACCATTAAGTTATAAAACACTGTGAGTGGCTTATTCATAATACATGTTATATTAACTTATGCCTTTCAAAAGTAACAGTTATAGTTCTTTACACACATGAGGTTGGCTAATATCAAGAAAAGAGAATGTATGTGTTGGTGAAGATGCAGAAACACTGAACTCTTGTGCACTGCTCCTGGAAATGTAAAATGTAAAACAGCTGCCATGGAAAACAGTGGTTCTTCAAAAAATTAAAGTAGAACTACCACACGACTGAGCAATCTTACTTCTGGGTATATACCCAAAAGAACTGAAGGCAGTGATTCCAAAAGATAGATCTATACACCCATGTTCATGGCAGTAATATTTACAATAGCCAAAACATGCAAGCAGCCCAATGGTCCACTGACAGATGTATTTAAAAAAACACTGTGTGCACATACAATGGAATATTATTCAGTTTTTAAAAAGGTAGGAAATTCTGACACATGGATGAGCCTTGAAGACATTATGCTAAGTGACTTAAGCCAGTAGAAAAAGTACAGATACTGTATGATTCCACTCATGAGGTACTCGGGGTGTCCAATACAAAGACAGATAGTAGAATGATATTCAACAAGAGCTGGCAGTGGGCACAGGGAGTCATTGTTTTAATGGACACAGAGTTTCAGTTTGGGAAGATGAGAAAAGTTCGGGAGATGGATAGGGGTGATGGTGCTAGTGGTAAAGAACCCGCCTGCCAATGCAGGAGCAGGAAGAGACACAGGTTCGATCCCTGGGTCGGGAAGATCCTCTGGAGGAAGGCGTGGCAACCCACTCCAGTATTCTTGCCTGGAGAATTCCATGGACAGAGGAGCCCGGCGGGCTACAGGCCACAGGGTAGCAAAGAGTCGGACACGACTGAAAGGACTTAGCGCAGCACCGCACAGACGGCTGCACGGCAACGAGAACTAATCGATGCCACTAAGCCCCCACAGTTAAAAACGGTTAAAACAGCAGATTTTATGTTAAATATATATAAACACCACAATAAATCACAATAAAAAAGTCACGGCAAATAAATGCACGTTTTCTACAAATATCTTGCATTTGCTCCGCCCATTTAAAGACAACTTGATATTGAACACGTTAGCACTGCTAAAACTGGAGGCAGAACCACTCCCATATTTTCTCCATGCAGCCCTCTCCCTCATATTTTGAGAGGGGAAATCAACATTCATCAGTTCCTTGTGGCACATTTTCTTGTTCTTAGAAACTCTAGCCTTTGATGCCAATAAAGACTCTTTCAAACTAAAGGGGCTTTTCATTTTCCTGGGTGGACAAAGGGTTAAATAAAATGTGCCACTGGATTCTTGCCCCTAGCATCTCTGGAAGCTAGCAGAGCCCTGCCTTCTCCTAGGTCCTCACCTGGAAGGAAAGTTATGGGCTCCTCGAGGTAGGGGAAGCATGAAACATAAAAGTGAAGATACTTCTAAATGTATTTTGTAAATTCCAATCATTCCCCACCATCTCAGCCCTGGTGAGTCAAAGTAAAGAATCTGCATTGCAGGAGACCCAGGCTCAGTCCCTGGATTGGGAAGATCCCCTGGAGAAGGGAATGGCAACCCACTCCAGTATTCTTGCCTGGAGAACCCCCATGGACAGAGGAGCCTGGCGGGCTACAGTCCATGGTGTCGCATAGAGTCCGACATGACTGAGTGACTAACACACATATACACAGTATTTGAGGGCTGATCTCAAGCAGTCTTTGGATACAAACAGGCAAAATGTCCTATAAAAGAATACCCAAGGAGCTCCACATTCTAGTTGAATCTGCTATGGGTTACCACGCTTCTCAGATGGGAAATGTTCTTTGGAAATGGGGATGAGACCCCAAAGGCTGCTGGCAGAGGCAGAAAATCGACAGTTATGGACTGAACTGTGGTCCCCAAAGCCATCTGTTGAAGCCCTGATGCTCAATGTGACTATTTAGAGATAGAGCACTTTTAGGAGGTCATTAAGGTGAAATGGGGCTTCTCTGGTGGCTCAATTGGTAAAGAATCCTCCTGCAATGCAGGAGATTGCTTGCAGCACAGGAGACCCAGGTTCGATCCCTGAGTCTGGAAATTCCCCTGGAGAAGAAAATGGCAACCCACTCCAGTACTCTTGCCTGGAAAATCCCATGGACAGAGGAGCCTGGTGGGCTACAGTCCATGGGGTTGCAAAGAGTTGGACGCGACTTAGAGACTAAGCCACAAGGTAAAATGAGATGATATGGGTGAGGTCCTAATCCAATAGGTTCCATGGCCTTATAGGAAAGGAAGAGAGGAAACTCTTCATAGGTACAGTCTGAGGAAAGGGTATATGCACACACAGGCAGCCAACTGCCAGCCAGGAAGACAGCTCTCACCAGAACCCAGGCTGACACTCTGGTCTCAGACTTCTAGACTCTAGAACATTTATAAGAGCCTAAATGTCTGTTTATAAGCTGCCCAATCTATGTGCTTTGTACAGCAGCCCAAGCTAACTAAGACAAAGACCTTCTGATTCTACGGTGAGAAAATCAGGAGTTAAAAGCCTGGCTGGGGTCTTGGTGGTTACCCTTAGGGGAACATAATGACAATGACTGGTAGGAGCCACAAGAGGGCTTTCTTGGACCTTCATAAAGTTCTGTTCCTTGATTCGAACACAGTTACACGGAGTATTCAGTCTCTGCAAGTTTATCAACTGTATATTATGATACGTGGGGAAAGAATCTGTGTAAGTCTGTAGTCATAAATGATAAAAACCAGTATTAGTCTCCCCGAGGGCAGGAGCTCTGCTTTACTCAACACTGCATCCCCAGTGCTTAGGACAGCAGGCCATGCACTCAGTAAATGTGAATAAATGAATGAATGAATGAAAGTATAGCTCCCGTGTACAAACACGACATCATATCCACAGATTCTATTTCTATTTAACTGATCATACAAGGAAAACTATCCTTCATGAAAGAATTATTTGAAATGATTCTTAAGGAAATTTTCTACAGCCCAAGTGTACACATTCTCAGCACCCTCTCACCCTCCTGAAGCACTCACACCCAACACAGTCTCACATCAGCCTCACCGGAAGTACCATTTCCAAAGATGACTTTGCTTTTCATTTACTGTCCCTGCTGCAGTAACAAACATGATGCATTGTAAGCAGACTGGCCTACAGCCCAAAGACCTCACCACTACCCTGCGTTAGTTGGCTGGGTGACCTCTCTGAGCCCCACTGTATTCATTTGGAAACCCAAAGGTTAAGGAACAGTGTTTCCTTACAGCTCTGAAATTCCTGAATTGCCTGAAATGTTTAGCAACTTTCCTGTAACAAAGTAAAAGGCAAATTGAAAAAAGACCATGAGTCAGTAGGATTAAGAAAGCAAAATGAATTCATTTTTCCAATTGGTCAGTCAATTACAATCATCCTAAAAGCTATTCCAGGAAGAGCTGATTTCACTTTCCTTCAAATTCTTGTTTCTTTCAGTCAACAAGGAGCATCTTTATAAATATGCCCCAGTCATACACTTAGCATAGCTAACGCTTTCCTAAGATTTTATACTAGGGTCTCACTCAAAATCAACATCCAATTTGAGGAGGAAAACTGCCACAGTCAAAAGATTCAAGGCTGGGGGCCTGAAATGGAAATGTATGTATGCCAAATGGAAACGTTTGCCTTTTCTTCAAAAAAGAAACAGAAGTTTTCTTAAAAATTCTAATGTGCCAGGAACCTCTCAGCCTCTCTGGAACTGCAAGGGGTCATAGTCACTAAGAACAGTCCAGTGACTGTAACTGGTTGGATTGTGGGTTAACAGCCAAGTACTTAAAAGCTAACAGAAATAAAGGAACATGTGAAGGAGTTGAGGGGCAATACAGTGCAGTAAAAAGGCTATTCCACAGTACAACTCACTGAATCACAATACTGACTGCTACTGTGAGGTCTGCAGGGGCCAGAATTAAATGGGCTTACAATATGTCCCTGATTTTGAACACTGGGTGATTTTAGGCTTCCCCTAAACTGATGACAGGCTTCACAAGGCCACATTTTCAGTCCTGGATGGGTAAAAAGCTAATCCTTGCTTCCTCACTTCCTAGGGAGGCCACACAGCTAGGGTGGCCTTGGGAAAGTTACTTGACCTGTCTCCAGTCTCCTCGTGTTTAACATGTGGCTACTGTGAAAACTGAGATGACAGATACACGTAACGTGCACAGCGCCCCGCACCTCCGACGCGCGCTCAGACCCTCATTACTCGTAAAGATGAAAGTATCCAAGTGCCTAAATCCGCTTCAGTACTTCCGGCAGGTCTCATTTACTAGTAAGCTATTATTACAAAATTTTAATAACAGGGCACGGTTAGCATAGAACAGTGAACCAAAGTAGCCCAACCTCCTTCCATACGTTTGTATTCAGTGGCTACCGTGTTCCTTCCTGGAGAGCCTCAGGGGGAGCTGCTAGTGCAGAACTGTCTCCGACCCCATGACTCTCTCCTCGGTCTATTCTCGCTAGCGCCTGGGGCGAGGAGAGGTCCCGTCCCTCATAGATGCATCTCTGCGCCTTAACCACGCTGGATCGAGAAGGAAAAGGACACAGTGCTCCGCGCTGGATGCAGTCTCTGGCTGGAACTGCTAGAGCGAAAACGACAGGAGAGAGACTGGGTGGGAAAGGCACGCCAGCGCTCGGCGCCCTCCCTCCTCGCTCGCAACTGCGCAGAGACGGCTCCCCGGAGCGTGCGGGGGACAGAAGATGCTGCTGCGGGCCGGGTGGCGGGCGGGAGGTGAGGTGACCCGGAGGGCAGGGGAGCGGCTTGCTTACCAACCTGACCCCTCTCCACCCCTCCCAACCCCCTCGCTCCGGGTCCGGAGAACCCCCCGGCGGTGCTTGCTGCCCAGAGTACACGGCTCTGGGAGAAATGAGCGTTCCCCGACTCCTTGCACAGCGGCGCCCGGGTTCCCCCCCTGCGCACCGGCAGATGCGGGCAGGGAATGGCTGGGCTGTTCCATGGCCGGGGACTCGCGCTGCGGCGCCCACCCGCACGGCCTGCCCAGTGCTGGGGGCGGTGCGCTGCACAGATGGCGCTCGCCGGGAGATGGATGCTCCGAGCCGGCGGTGACGGCCAGCTCAACACAACATCCCCGAGCGAAGCTGTTGCCAGATCCCACCGGTGGGACCCTGGGCAGGGAAGGGGCTCTTCTGAGTCAGTCTCAAGCCCCGGCGAGCCAGCCCCAACAAGTCCCAGCCCCGAGAGCCCAGGCGAGGCGCCGGGGCCCCGGGGACCTGCACCTGTAGTGCCGACAAAGCCTTCGGAAAGCCTCCCATCCTATTGCTTTCGGGTGTCTCTCCTGTCCCCCATCCTTGCTTCCTCAAGTTCTCTCCAGGCTGGGGAGAGTGGAGGTCAGCTCGCCCCTGAACTCCGGCGATCCGCGCAGGTGTGAGCGCATCCGAACAAAGCCCACGCCCAGCTGTGTCCGCCGGGGCCGGAACGCGCATCCGCCCGAGCGCGCCGGCTCCGCACCTGCGCTCCCAGCCCTGCCGGCCCTGCGGCGTGACAGCCCGTGCCCTCCCAGAAAGCCGCAGTGCCGGCTCCAGCAGTTTCTCCAGGCCCAGCGGCCCCCAAAGCCACCTCCAGACAGGGCTTCCCTCCAGACAGGGGAAAGTGGGGCGCACGGATGCACAAGTTGGCCACAGTCTAGGGAGGTGATGGGGGGCCCGCCGACGCCGCTGTATCTCAGCCTGGCCCACACCCGGCTCCGGAGGAGAAGCGGGGAGTTGGTGGCCAGGTTGGCCCTGCCGCAGGCAGAGCTGGCGCGGCTCTAGAAAGCCCGGGTATTGCGGTGTCCCGGTGACAACACGGCCGCCCCCCGCGCCCTCCTCCGTTCCAGCCGTCGCCCGCGAGCAGGACCGAGTGTCACTGCCAGCCACGCACGGAGCTACTCACTTTCTTACGCCGCGCCCCCCGCTCGGCCCCGAGCGCCGGTGCCTTCAGTCTGCGACGAAGCCGTTCCTCCGGCAGCCCTGCGCCGTCCCTTGCGCCCGCGGCTCAGGCTCCGACTGCGGCGCGCGTCAGCGGGCGACCCAGGCGAAGCAGGGCTGGCCCGGCGCCCGCGCGCCCCCGCCACTGCGCCCTCCCGGCCCCTCCCCGTTCGCCGCTCTGCCTCCGCCCGCGCGGCCCGCGGCGCGATCCGCCCCCACCTCGCGCGCCCCTCCCCTCCCGTCTCCCCCGCCCCTTCCCCTCCCGCCCAGCTGCTGCTGTGGCGAACGGGCTCTGTCCGCCAGCGCCCCCGGGGCCTGGGTGGCCCCTCACCTGGGCGGCCGCGCCCCCACCCACCCACGTCAGCCTGCCAGCGCGTGAGGCGGCGGCTGTCGGGGTGGGGGCGGGGGCGGGGTAGCGTTCCGGGAACGAAGGTAGCTGGGATCTGGAATTTGGCTACAAAAGATGTTCCAGAAAATAATGGGTGGTTTTGAAATGCCACTCTCCCCGGTTTAGGTTTCTGTGCCAGGTCTGTGGTCTGCCCCCGCTACACCTTCTTTTAAAGCATTTAATTTCTTCGAAACTCACCAGTTGGGACGGTTGAAACTGACGTCTTTTTGTTTTGCACCTCTTCTTTCCAAAGAGGGAAGCTTTAGCTGTCTGCTCCCGGCTGGAGTTGGATCTTCTGGTCCCAGAGAACAGGGTTAGTTCACATTCGCCTATTTTTCAGATTTGAGAGCATTTATGGAGAATTATTTGCAAGGTAAAGAGAGTTACGATTTTCTAAATGAGTGGTATTTTAGCCAACACACTGCGGGCTGCAAGGTTCAGGCTCCGGAGCCCGCTCTGAGCTGCATTCTAGCTGATGTCCAAGATCCCTAGCCTGACACTCAAGCTCCTCAGCAGTCTACACAGGTTTGCAGCCTGGCCTCCCTGGGCTTCTTCCCAACCACCAGGCATCACCTCACTTGACCATTTGACCATTTACTGCAGGCGCCAACCCTCCCTCCCCTCTACTGGAACCTTATTGCCTTCCTCTCTCGTTTAATTCAAGAAGACTTTTGTGGAATCCTGCATCCCCTCTCCTCATCCCCAGGCTCCAGGCCCTGTGCTAGTGTGGGATTCAGGAATAAAAAAAGGCACAAGGTCATGCTTCACGGTCCTGATGACTGCTCTGCTCTACTGTACCTTCAATGTGAACTTGCCACTTCAACCCACAGCGCCAGGCATGCCCGTGAGCAGCCTTTTCTTTCTCCTGCTGCTCCATCACTCATCCTCTCTTCCCACCACCAAAGGGTGCTCCAGCCACTCACCCACCTCCTGTTCCTGAAACACTGTGATCTCTGGCCAATGGATCTTTTCACAGTTGTCCCATCACTCTTCTGACCCTGGTCCTTACCCCCACCTCCTCCCACCTCTCAGTAAATTGTCCAAATCCCCCTCTTGAATTATTCTTCTCTAAAAAACAAAAAGAATGTGATTCTATGATACCCTTACTTGAAAGTCTGGTCTGGCTCTCTATTGCCTGTAAAGTGAACTCCAGTCTTTCCGGCACACTCCCTCACGGTCTGTCCCTAACTTTGCTCTCCATCTCCGATGAAAAGAATTTTCATAACTCTGAGTCTCTAAATGTGAGATTTCTTCCATCTAGAATATTCTTCCATCTTTTTTCATCTGGAAAACTCATGTTCATCCCTCGGAGCCTTGCTTAGCTGCTAGCTCCTCTGTGAGGTCTTTCCCGAATCTCTGTGTTTTATCGTAATAGTACTTGTCACATTTGAGTGACATGTTTGCATGTCTGACTCCACAAAATTGAACTTCTTAATGTGAATCATCTGTCTTATTTTTGTGTGACCTTATTTCCCACCCAAACAAATAGAGCCACAGACAATCATGTAACTCATCTCACTGTCTCATCATTCCCACCTATGTAAAGGGCTTCAACCCCTTCACTTCCCTCCTCACCTCAGTAAGTGCCTAGAGTCCCGGGTTGTCCTGCACATCCTTCTGTTTGGTACTTGGGGGATGCTGAATGAAGACAGGAAGGAATCTTGGGCAAGTGACAGTTTCTCCAAGTATAGTTTACAACAGAATAGCAACACTTAATACTTGGGGTTATTGTTAGGGTCAGTTTAAAGCATTGCACAGTGTCTATGACATAATACATACTTTTCTATTTGAAAAGCAATTGTGTGACCAGACGTCTGTCAGCTAAATACATACTTGAATAAAAAGAACAAAGACAGAAGAGGTGAAAAGTTCTGGAGAAAATGGGAACCATGGTGACGGCAACACAAATTAAGTAATTCTGATACTGCATAATACTTGCAATAGGCTTCCCAGGTGGCACAGTAGTAAAAATTTGCCTGCCAATGCAGGAGACACAGGAGATGCGAGTTCAATCCCTGGGTCAGGGAAGATCCCCTGGAGGAGGAAATGGCAACCAGTATTCTTGCCTGGAGAATCCCATGGACAGAGGAGCCTGGCCGGCTACAGTCCATGCGGTCGCAAAGAGTCGGACACAACTGAACACACACACAATACTTGTAATAATATAAAATGATTATATATTGAGTAGTTTTAATTTCCAGCTTATTCAACTGCTTTGCAGTTCTGCAAGGAGAACCAAACAGCTGTTACATGAAGAGCTGAAATGAAGGGAGGATGAAGGAAAAGAGGAATGGAAAAGGATTAGAAGGATGCCTGAGTGGGCAAAAAGACTATCCATTTGGTTTGTTTGGTGATGCGTGAGGCACTCTGATTTGGCTGCATATTCGCAGTGATCCATGGACAGAGCAGCCTGGGGGGGCTACAGTCCATGGGGTGACAGACTGTCAGGCACAACTGAGTGAGGATCACTTTCCTTTTTGCAGTGATACATACAATACACCTCCTTACCTTAACTGCCACTCCTTATTCCATCCCTAAGCCTCACCCCGTCCTGCATCCCAGCTTCACTCCATCCTTAAACCCAGGTGAGGGCTGAGAATAACTTAAGCCTGGCTGTCCCATCACTTGCTGAGAAGATAATTTTGCTTGGGCCCTGCACTACAATAAGAATAGTAAGCACTTTACATTTATTAATTTCACCAATTCCACGGTCATCCCAAGCAGTGTGTCCTGTTATCATTCTCATTTTAGAAAATGAGGAAAGAGAGGTTAAGTATTAGAGCTTGCACAGGTCACAAAGCTAGCGGCAGAGCTGGGATTCCAGCCTGGGCATTCTGGCTCCAGAGGCCACAGCCGAAACCACTGCACTCTGCTGCCTGTCAATGAGAGAGGCACTAAAAGTTCTGTTTCCATGGGTGCACCAGAACCTTAGTGGATTGGAGCAGCTGCATGAGCAGGTCATGGAGCCCCCCAGTGGTACCTGTGGTGAATAAGCTTTTAGTCTTTCTCCTTCCCCACTCTTGCTATCCTGTTTCTCTTGGAATTCTCCCTCTCCTTTTCCCCTCTTCCACTTTTTTTCTTCCCTGACCTTATTTTTCATCCTTGCTTTCTTAATCCCCAGCCATGCTTCGGGTCTCTCAGAGTGCAAGTGGCCCTGCCCTAAACCCGACATTAAGTTCACCAAAACCTAGCTGGGACCCAACACCACCCTGAGCTGTGCGGCCACCAGCAGCTTATTTCCTCTCTCGGTCAGTTTCCACACCTGAAATGAAGATGTTGGGCTAGGCTAGGTGAGAAAGAAAAAAAAAAAAGTTAACGATGTCACTTGATAATTCTGAGGGTAACCAAGAGCATTTCTTCAGCCAGTAGGCTGAACTCTATGTTAAAAGAGGGTGGACCTCTAAGAAAAAGTGTTCTATAGCAGTACTGTTGTTGTTCAGTCTGTAAGTTGTCTCCGACTCTTTACGACCCCATGAACTATAGCACACCAGGCTTCTCTGTCCTTCACTATCTCCTGGAGTTTGATGAAGCTCATATCCATTGACTTAGTGATGCCATCCAACCATCTCATCCATCTGTCACCCCCTTCTCTTCTTGCCCTCAATCTTTCCCAGAATCAGGGTCTTTCCCAATGAGTTGGCTGTTCACATCAGGTGACCAAAGTATTGGAGCTTCAGCATCAGTCCTTCCAATGAATATTCGGGGTTAATTTCCTTTAGGATTGATGGGTTTGACCTCTGCAGTCCAAGGGACTCTCAAGAGTCTTCTCCAACACCACAGTTCATTCTTTTTTTTTTTTTTTCCCATTTATTTTTATTAGTTGGAGGCTAGTAACTTTACAATATTGTAGTGGTTTTTGCCATACATTGACATGAATCAGCCATGGATTTACATGTGTTCCCCATCCCGATCCTCCCTCCCACCTCCCTCTCCATCCCATCCCTCTGGGTCTTCCCAGTGCACCAGCCCTGAGCACTTGTCTCATGCATCCAACCTGGGCTGGTGATCTGTTTCACCCTTGATAGTATACTTGTTTCAATGCTGTTCTCTCAGAACATCCCACCCTCGCCTTCTCCCACAGAGTCTAAAAGTCTGTTCTGTACATCTGTGTACATCTTTTTCTGTTTTGCATATAGGGTTATCGTTACCATCTTTCTAAATTCCATATATATGCGTTAGTATACTGCATTGGTCTTTATCTTTCTGGCTTACTTCACTCTGTCTAATGGGCTCCAGTTTCATCCACCTCATTAGAACTGATTCAAATGTATTCTTTTTAATGGCTGAGTAATATTCCATGGTGTATATGTACCACAGCTTCCTTATCCATTCGTCTGCTGATGGGCATCTAGGTTGCTTCCATGTCCTGGCTATTGTAAACAGTGCTGCAATGAACACTGGGGTACACGTGTCTCTTTCAGATCTGGTTTCCTCCAACACCACAGTTCAAAAGCATCAATTCTTTGGTGCTCAGCCTTCTTTATGGTCCAACTCTCATATCTGTACATGACTAATGGAAAAACCATAGCTTTGACTATATGAACCTTTGTCAGCAAAGTAATGTCTCTGGTTTTTAATACACTAGGTTTATCATAGCAATAAGAAATGTGGGTTCAATCCCTGGATCAGGAAGATCCCCTGGAGGAGGGCATGACAACCCACTCCAGTATTCTTGCCTGGAGGATCCCATGGACAGAGGAGACTGGCAGCCACAGTCCATAGGATCACAAAGAGTTGGACACCACTGAAGCGACTTAGCATGCAGCAGAAGTGACATCCCACTCGTTTTGCCAAATCCTTAGTCACAAGTAAGTCACAAGGTCACTTCCTAAGAGTGGCTTATACCAGCGTCATCATTGTTTTCATCTTCTCTGGCTGAGCTGCATCATTAGGTTTCTGATAGGGATGTGGTGAACTAAGTAACTTTTAAAGCCCTTCTCCAATAAAGCTCCAATCCTTTGGCCACCTGATTCTAAGGGCTGACTCACTGGAAAAGACCTGGATGGTGGGAAAGATTGAGAACAGGAGGAGAAGGGGGCGAAAGAGGATGAGATGGTTGAATAGCATCACCGACTCAATGAACATGAGTTTGAGCAAACTCTGGGAGACAGAGAAGGACAGGGAAGCCTGGCGTGCTGCAGTCCATGGAGTCGCAAAGAGTTAGACACGACTTACAGAGACTCAACAACAAAAGCCCTTCTATTTGAAAGAGAATTAAAATCCACTATGTTCAAAAAGCACCAGTTGTTATGGTGGGCAGCTTCTAAGGCGGGTCCCAGTTAACCCCTCCTCCTGGTGTGTGTGTCCTAGTACAAAGCCCTCTCCTTGAGTGTAGGAGGCACCAAGTGACTCACTGAACAAATGATTCGGCAAAAGTGGTGGGATGCCATTTCTGCTGTGCGCTGAGTCATTTCAGTTGTGTCCAGCTCTTTGTGACGCTATGGATTGCAGCCTGCCAGGCTCCTCTGTCCATGGGATTCTCCAGGCAAGAATCCTGGAGTGCAGTGCCATGCCCTCCTCCAGGGGATCTTTCCTGACCCAGGGATCGAACTTGCATCGCATGTCTCCTGCCTTGGCAGATGAGTTCTTTACCACTCGTGCCACCTGAGAAACCCACTTCTGTTGTTAGGTTACAAAAAAGACCCTGGCTGCTTCTGTCTTGCTGCTTTTTCTTTCCCTTGTTGCTCAGAGGGAAGCCAGCTGCTATGTTGGGGGCTGTCCTCTGAAAGGTCCATGTCCAGGGAACTGAGGGAGGCCCCTGTAACTGAGGGCATCAGTCCAACACCTCATGAAGAGCAGAATCCTGCCTTAACCATCAGAGTGGCCTTGGGAGCAGATCACCCCCCAGGAGAGCCTGGAGATGACCTCAGCTCAGGCTGACCTGTGACTGCAGCCTAGTGAGAGAGACCCGGAGGTCAGGGGACCCAGTTAGTTCACCAGCCCACGATGTCTCCTCCTCCTCATTTCGCTCAAGTTGTGTCTGACTCTTTGAGACCCCATGGACTATAGCTCACCAGGCTCCTCTGTCCATGGGATTCTCCAGGCAAGAATACTGGAGTGGGTTGCTATTTCCTTCTCCAGAGGATCTTCCCAACCCAGGGACTGAACTGGTGTCTCTTACGTCTCTGGCATTGGCAGGAGGGATCTTTACCACTACCAACCATCACCTGGGAAGCCCCATGGCTTCTCAACCTGCAGCAACTTAAGAGATAGTCCATGTTTCTGGCTTTAAACTGCTAAACTCATCGCTGGTACAGTTGTCCAAGTGCATTTCAGAACGCTGACTTTGCATCTGACGTCACATTTATTTTCAGGATAATGAAAGTGTTAACCGCTCAGTCGTGTTTAATGCTTTGCCACACCATGGACTGTAGCCCACCAAGCTCCTCTGTCCATGGAATTCTCCAGGCAAGAACATTGGAGTGGGTTGCCATTTCCTACTCCAGGGGATCTTTCCCATCCGGGGATAGAACCCAGGTTTCCTGCATTGCAGGCAGATTCTTTACTGTCTGAGCCATAGCATTTACATTTTCAGGATAGGAAAGAGGCAGATGAACGAAACGACAGTTGTCATAAGGTGCGGACGTGGTGCCGAGTAAAGAAGCAACTGTGGAAAACAGATGAGATATCAGTGTGACCTGGCTGAGGCTAATCTCTGACTTCCATGCCCCGGAGTCACACTTCGCTTGTACAGCCAAGCCTGCGGTTGGCCATCAAGGTACCCACCCAGCCCTGCTCCTTTCTGCTGTTAGACACCAGCCATAGTCTCAGCTGGACCACACCTCCTGAGCTACAGGGTGGGTGATTACCCACCATGAATAATAATAGGATGCACATTTATAGATACTCTAAATAATGATAGGATGTGCTGTTTCATTGATCACCTGACCAGTAAGCAGTGGGAAGTTTCCACAGATGCAAACACACTGATCGCTCTGTCATGCCTCTCTTCACCATCTGCTGTGTAACCACAGAATTCTGTGTGCCTGTGTGCTGCTGCTTGGGTATGTGTCAGACAGAATCCAGAAATACACAACCCATTCTGGTGCTTGGCAACACAGCATCCCTATACCTATGTCAAGAATGCCATATACAAGCAATGGAGGAAAGTGTGACCTCAGTGGTTGCCATATGTTGATTTCTTCCCTGGAAGCTTCTGAGTCACTAGGATCTTCTGCTCGGCTCAATCCACCCCCATGCTTGGGGCACTAAGTCGGAAAGAGGAGCAACATTCTCCGTGATAACAAGCATGTTTCATGGCCAACTCCTCCATCTGTTCCTCAGGTTTCTGTCTACAAGAATGTACACAGGTTCTGCCCGATGAACGTGAGACCAGCCAAGGTCTGTGTGTGATCAGCCATTGCAGATGGGGTCATCAGGGACAGGGAACTGTAGCTCTGCAAACAGAGATGCTGAGAAGCACTCTTGATCTGTGCCCTTCATCTGGCCTAAGAAGGAGCAGATGACAAGTACAATGAAGATGAATTCACTGTGGAGGAAAGAAAAGGAATGGTTTCAGATAAATACTCTGGGGTCTCAATGAATGGTTGGCTTTCTCATTTGGTGTTTCATGGGGTTTTGTAAAGAAGAAAAAAGGTGTTGGGTTAATAAAAACTGACTTTGTATTTCCGTTTGTATTTTCTAAAAGAAAATTTAAATGTTATTGTAAGGTTGTTCAATATTTTTAAGTGTCAGATAGCCATAGGACACGAGCAAGTCCCCTGTACCATCCTGCCCTGGGCCTTGTGCTTTAGGAAGCCTTGCTCTGCCCCCAGGAGCCCATGCCATCCTGTTCTCCTTCCTGACCTTGTCTGTGTACCCAGGATCCCTTAGGACCTGCGAAGTCTTCCTCCTCAGGCTCCTAGCAGAAAACTGTTCTGCTGGTATGTGTAACTGGAGGCCTGAAGACAGTAGATCTTAGAAGTTCTCATCACAAGAACAAAAAAATCCATAACTACGTGTGATAATGGATATTAAGTAGACTTACTGTGGTAATTGTTTCACAGGATACACAAACATCAAGCCATCATTATGTTGCACACCTGAAAGTAACCTGTTAGATGTCAATTTTATCTTAATATTAAAAAAAAATCATGTGAGGTAATGGTTGTGTTAACTAATGTTGTGGTAACCATTTTACAGTGTATCAAATCATCTCACTGGACACCTTAAGTTTACAGAGTTGTATGTCAAATATATCTTAATGAAGATGGAAAACAACAAGAGAAACAACTGGAGTTCTGGTAAGTGGCCAATGCAGGGGTGTGGACAGAGCTTGGACAGGTAGGTTGGGAGGCTCGCCTAAGCATGCCTGGGCCTTGAAGGTTCACAGCTAAGCTGGGCAGGGGCCATGGGCTGGGGGCTGGGGCCGCACTCCCTACGCCACCACGTCCTGGAACAGAACTCCAAGAATTTTAAATTCAAATGTGGATGCCAAGATCTTTTTGAAGGCATCTTTGTCAAGGTAGGAAGATGGAACATAGCTTATAACTTTTAAACATTTAGCATTTTGATCTCCAATTACATTCTTTCTCTAACCTCCCCGCCTCGCCTCCCACCGCCACCACCACTTGTTAGGGGAGATCCTAAATGAACCTGTTTCTTAATATAATAGATATACTGATGTATTAAAACATTGTTAGAATAGTAATGCTACTTCTAGATTTAAATGATTTTGGTTTACTAACAGTTTATTTTAGATCTCATCTTAATTTACATTTTTTGAGGCAAGGATTATTGGTAGAATAAAATTTTCTTGAAATTGACTGATGTTGCTGTAGGTACAGAAAAAGTGCCATCTGACTATTCTTTCCTAGCTGGAAAAACTTTCTGGATTCTCATCCAAAGCCTACATTTCAAGGTAACTGTGTTTCTGTCCTTTAATGTTTTGATTATCCAGTTGTTTGATTGTCTAGGATTACTGTTTTTCAAAAATCAAATCACTTCACTTCCTCCTTGATTCAACTTGCTAAAATTAGAGGACCTCTGTATTAACAGTTTAACAACTTATGGTGTAGCACAGCATGGAAATATCATGCAAGAGTTTAAAATGATAATTGTGACTGAGAAATTAGGAAAATATAAGCCAAAGTGAAAATAGTGCAGCGTAAAATATGTGCACTATTACTGAAACTCTGAAATACATACAAGAGAAAGATCATATGCAAATGAAAACTCTTACAATAACTACTAATGAATGTACATTCATCCTAGTGTTCACTGCAACACTGTTTACAGTAACAGAGACCTAGAAGCAACCTAAATATCAACAGATGAATGGATAAAGAAGATATTGTACCTATATACAATGGAATATTACCTAACCATAAAAAAGAATGAAATAATGCCACCTGCAGCAACATGGATGGACCTAAAGATTATCATACTAAGTGAATTAAGTCCGAAAGAGAAAGGCAAATACCATATGGTATCCCTTATATGTGGAGTCTAAAAAAAAAAAAAAAACAAAAAACGATACAAAGGAACTTACATACAAAACAGAAATAGACCCACAGACTTTGGAAAAAAAGAAAAGCTTACAGTTACCAAAGTGGGGAGGGAGGGACAAATTAGGAGGTTGGGATTAACATACACACACTACTATATATAATATAGATAACCAACAAGGCTTACTGTATAGCACAGGGAACTATACTCTAATAACCCGAAAGGGAAAAGAATCTGAAAAAGAGTAGATAAATGTATATGTATAACCGAATCATTTTGCTCTACACCTGAAAATAACACAACATTGTAAATCAGTTATACTTCAACTTTAAAAAAAAGATCTATTTAAAATGACACAATTACAGGGGATTTAAAAATTATTTGTCTAAAGTTTGAGTAGACTTATCTTTCCAATGAAGCATTTATATCAAATCTTGGGCCGTTTTCTCATTGCTTTTCTTTGCTGCCCCTTCTCTACTGTCATGCCTGAGGCCAGACAGAGGTTCCTGGTGGGTTGCAGGATATTGCCTGGACTTGTCACTGAAACGTGGAGCTAAGACAGCTAATGCTTTCACTCCAGAGCCCAGGGATAGTGTGTCCCATGAATGCATGCCGTGGGGGGACAGGCCTCTGAATTCTGATCTTCAATAGACAGTCCAGAAATAAAACATGTGTACCAGTCTTTCACCCTTACAGCAAGAGAGGCACATGTCAAAAAGGCAGAGACGACATACTTGCTTAAGGAACTCCTGGACTCTGGCCCTTTACTGAGTCTCTTTGGAAGCACATGCTATTGTGAAATAGAAAAACCTAAAGGCAGAAGTAAAAACCAAAACACTTTGATAGACTTTTGCTCATCACTGCATGCTTCTACATGAATGCATAAAAGGTCTGTGCAATATAGAAGGTATTTCTGATTAAAAAGCAGTATGATTGACTCAATTTTTTTTAAATGTCCAGAGAGAGTTTTGTCAATGTCAGTGATACCATTTTGGGTTAATTTCATAATGATAAATAAATCTTCACAACTGTATGATTTTTCCATTGTTCATCCAGTATTACAGGTTAAAAAAAAAAAAAGCCTTGGAAGGGTTAAATAATTTCCTGAAAGATCATGTATTCACACTCAGTTATTTTGTTCCAAAGTTTCAGTTATTTCTGCCACACTACTAGTAAAGAAATAAATTACATAAAATTAAACATATGCATATGTACAACAGAAATTATATATTCTGTATATAACAGAAATTACATGGTCACATACATAACAAATTTTATAATGTGTATATATAACTGAAGTTATTAATATACAGAGTACATATACAAACATATTGTACACACTCAGGAATAAAGTTCCAAGAGAGAGATGGAAAATCACTGATAAAACTGTAAAGCTTCCCACAGTGACCGCTTTAAAGGCCAAACAACTCTCTGGGACACATAAGGTCTGGTACTTGGGTGTTTTCACCACTGTGCCTCACTGTTTTATCATAATTTCTTAAATACGCCTGGCACTTATTAGGTGTTTTATCAATATTCACTTAATCCGATCCCATGGACTATATACAGTCCATGGAATTCTCCAGGCCAGAATACTGGAGTGGGGAAGCCTTTCCCTTCTCCACGAGGATCTTCCCAACCCAGGGATCAAACCCAGGTCTCCTTCATTGCAGGTGGATTCTTTACCAGCTGAGCCACCAGGGAAGCCCAAGAATACTATAGTGGGTAGCCTATCCCTTCTCCAGCAGATCTTCCAGAGCCAGGAATCAAACCAGGGCCTCCTGCATTGCAGGTGGATTCTTTACCAGCTGAGCTACCAGGGAATCCCACAAAATGCCTGAAGAGCTGGCTTACTCAGTTGAGATAGAGATTAGATATGATTTTCAAGGAGGTAGGGGGCGCTCAACCTTCCCTACCATCTCCAGTCAATTCAGTGCCCACTCTACACCCAAGAATATTACAGCCAACGGAGGTGTCAAATCATAACACAAACTATTCCCTATCATTCTGTTATTTGTCTAGGGGCACTTGTTCCCATCCAACACCCTATCCCTAGTGTGATTAAGATTTACCCCCTTGGACCACTTTTCTAACTGCATGCATGTATGTATTAGAGTAATATATAGTCACTGTAAAAAAAATTACCAATAGAAGTATACCAAATGAAAAGAGAAAGTTTTCCTACAATCACCATCTTGCTCTCCAGAGATAGCCTCTATTAAAAGTTTGGTTATATGTAAAACTACTGTTACTGATGGAGGTGTCCTGGGATTCCCTCACAGTTGTCTAGAAAAAGTATTGAGAATCACTTCCCTAAAGCCAAGGTTCACTGCCAAGCATGGATGGTGCTTCATGCAGGAGATGTGGGGTCTTCATTACTAAAAGAGGAAGTCAAGACTTCGTAGGGGTGTTAGAAAGAATTTCAATCATTGGCTAGGGTTGGTTGAGTTAGAGGCAGGGGAAGGAGAAGGCATTGAATTCAGTGACTTGTATTATTCCTTTCAAACCTATAGCTTTGTATTTATATCAATAGATTGATCACCCCAAAGGTAGGGAAAAATTCCAATGCAATTTTGATGCCATAACTTAAGTGGAGGAGAAAATGATAACAGAAAATCCAATATATAAAATCCAAGTTTATAGAACAAGTTGTTGTTGCTCAGTCTTGTCTGACTCTTTACGACCACAGGGACTATAGCTCACTAGGTTCTTCTGTCCTTCACTATCACCCAGAGTTTGGTCAAATTCATATCCATTGAGTTGGTGATGCTTTCTAATCATCTCATCCTCTGCTCCCCCTTCTCCTGCCCTCAATCTTTCCCAGCATCAGGGTCTTTTCCAGTGAGTCTGCTCTATGCATAGAACAAGCTGCTTTGCAGGAAACACTGCACTTATTTTTTATACAGATTTCTTTTAACTAGGCATTTTGTTGTGTTCAAAATATACTTCATTTTTTATAAAATATTTTATTTACACTTAAAAAAAATTCCCTCAATGAATGAATGAAATGCCAGCAACAGGGAACTCACAGGTCTCAGGAACCCTGGTGTGTGTATACTAAGGGGCGGGGACCATATAGTGGCACAGCCCAAAGAATACCTTTCCACACTACAGAGGAAGATTAAACCCCTCCGTCCAGGACAACAAACATCAACGTATTCTCTGGACACCGTTCCTTCCCTGCCTGCCAAATTCCTGCCACGTAATCTGAATTAAACTTGAAGTACCTCCCTCTCCTCATTTCTTGATGGAGTAGTCTCTGGGGGATGTGAGTAGACTCCATAGTCAGGATGTGAGGTGGTAATGATGGGATGGCCCATGATACATTTCTGCACATCTAACTGGTTTCATTTTCAATCATGTGACCTGCACAGTTAGTAGCTTCTGCAGCCTAAGGGAAATATGACCTGCAGAATATCTCAAAGTATCTTTTTTAGGCATAAATAAAACATGTAAGGTTTATAGTTTCTAAATTCATGCTTGTTTTATTTTAAAATCAATTTCAGAAACAAGGGCATTGACAACTGTTGAAAATTATTTGGCAGCAATAACACGGGACACAGTAATTTACGTGCAACAAGATCATTTGCCTCCAAGGTCGATAACATTATTTTCATATAAACAAGAATGGACATTATACGATATCCTCAATTTATAACCCCAAAGCATAATACTTATAGTAGTGTTTTTAGCAATGCATCATATGGCACAGCAGAACAGAGTAATAAAAGATAATGGAGAAAAATAAAGAGGTCACATCAAAGGATGACTTGATCCTTTCAAGGACTGAAGGGGAGGGGTGTTGCACACGTAAATCTGTGACATTGAGAAAAAGAACACTGTGATTTCAGAAGTATATAACTCAGTAAAAATTATTAATTTATTTTCCCTTGGGATCTTTATTTCCCAGAACACAAAAATAACTGCTGTTAGTATATACTCATGTAATACCTATTAGTAATATACATTACAAACATGTAGTTATTGAGCACCTATAATATTTCAGGTCCTTTAACCTACATTCTTCTTAAGGCTCAAACAACTCTGTGTTTCAGGTAAGAAAACTCTCAAGGAGGTGAACTTGCCTAGGGCCTCACTTTGAGCCTATCTGAGTTTTGATAAAGAGCTTCATCTTAACTCAAAATCCTATTACCTCCCTTAGGCTATGATCATGGACTTGAGAGAAAGTAGATACAGAATTGAACACTGCACTGACCTTGTTCGATTTGTGCGCTCCTAAACTGTCCGAGATATTGCTCACTGTACTGTTTTATTTTTCTGACATCCAGGTCATCACAGAATCATTCAAGGACATGTTTCTTTCATATACTTAAATCTCAGTCAGGTTCATGATACAAGCAGCACTTAACACATGCCATTTAGATGACTAAGTATTCCTATTTTAGAAAAATATAAGCAAATCTCCCAGAAATGCAAATCTTGTGCGGCACTGGGTAAGAATACAAATCCCCACTATGATCAGAGCCTATTTATTGCCACCAATACCCCCACCTCCAGTGATTATTTGGAAAGCAGTGGAAAGAGTTCTTGGCTGGGAATTTACTGGCTCAAGCCATCATACTAAACAAGGTGAAGGCAGACAAACCTTTGGGTTTTCAGAGCTATATTTTATATATTCCTCGTGGAATAACAACGCTGGCCTTGCCAAGCCCACAGGACAGTTGTTACAATAAAATGAAGAAATTGATTCGAAGGTGTTCTGGAAAGTACACAAATGCCATAAGCAACTATAAATACATTTTGTATACAAATATAGACTACAGTTATTTTGACCATTGAGGGCTCCACCCACAAATTTACTAAAATAAGATGTATCTTTAAGGATCATGGCAACAAGGCAGTCCAATAAGAACGGGTTTTAGAATGAGCATATACTATAGTAAAAGGTGGAAAAAAGCTCACATTTCAAACAAAAGAAACCTTTCTTCTGTGCCCAGAGGATTGTATTTGAGTCCCTGTCAGGAGGTAAGACATGCAAACACTATGAATGATGTATTTACCTCGGGCACCAGGTGAGAGAGAATGACAGGCTTTGTAACCTGTGTGATTCTCACTGTCTGGAAAGGGTTGTGCACACACTGAGGAAAAGGATCCCAGCCATGATTCTATGCACCAGCACAGGGAACCAGCCTCATTTTCAGATTTTTTCCCCACTTCCTCATAACCGTGTAAGACAGATCATTCAATTAAGTCCGACTTACAAATACTTGGGCTTCCCTGATAGCTCAGTTGGTAAAGAATCTGCCTGCAATGCAGGAGACCTGGATATGATCCCTGGGCTGGAAAGAGCCCCTGGAGAAGGGAAAGGCTACCCACTCCAGTATTCTGGCCTGGATAATTCCATGGAGTGTATAGTCCATGGGGTCACAAAGAGTCAGACATGACTGAGCAACTTGCACTTTGACTTTCTACAAATACTAAGGGTCTATAATGTATCTAGCAGGGTGTTAGAAACTGTGAGAGTTGGAAGCAGCATGTGACCAGCTGGGTAGGGAATGCATAATACAGATAAAAATAAAGCTACATTATAGCAATTATTTGTTGCCCAATGAGAATTTTCCTTTCTTTTTCTCTCATGCTTCATAAAGCAGCATATATGATAGTTCTATTTACATCTTTTAAACTTGTCGTCATGACTTTTCAGGTGTTTCTAAAATGACTGCAGGGCATATAAGATTGTGAAAATTACTCTAAAGAAAGTTGAAGTCTTACTCTGTGAGCTGATGATTATATCTGTGATGGGACGGATGGTAGCAGTATTTTTCCACACACTATTATAGACACCTGGGATGCTCATATTTAAAAGCAGAGACATTACTTTGCCAACAAAGGTCCATCTGGTCAAGGCTATGGTTTTTCCAGTAGTCATGTATGGATGTGAGAGTTGGGCTGTGAAGAAAGCTGAGTGCCGAAGAATTGATGCTTTTGAACTGTGGTGTTGGAGAAGACTCTTGAAGAGTCCCTTGGACTGCAAGAAGATCCAACCAGTCCATCCTAAAGGAGATCAGTCCTGGGTGTTCACTGGAAGGACTGATGTTGAAGCTGAAACTCCTTCAACTGATGTTGAAGCTGAATACTTTGGCCATCTCATGTGAAGAGTTGACTCATTGGAAAAGACCCTAATGCTGGGAAGGATTGGGGGCAGGAGGAGAAGAGGACCACAGAAGATGAGATGGCTGGATGACATCACCGACTAGATGGACATGGGTTTGGGTAGACTCAGGGAGTTGGTGATGGACAGGGAGGCCTGGCATGCTGTGATTCATGGGGTCACAAGGAGTCGGACTGAGCGACTGAACTGAACTGAACTGGGATGCTCCATCGGGAGATCAGGACATAGCCACTCACCCATACTCAAAAAATGAGAGTGGTATAAGCCTGTATCACAAAATTCTTAACCACCTAACTTTCATCAAAACCTCTGAAGTGTATATTGCTTTGTTATACACTATATGTATGTTAGTTTATCTGCATTATATACTAAGCAAATAGTCTGGAGTGTCATTACTTCTGTAATTTTTGAGTGTCAGTATTGGGACTTTTCACATAATTCAGTTCAGGAAATGGAATTCAACATGTTTAGATGTGCATGGATTAACTGCATCCTGACACCAAACAAGTTCATTCAAAATTAGCAAAATAACAGCACCCATGATTTACAAGATGTAGTTTTAACATCTGAGACATGGGGGGAAAAAGTGATTTTAAATGGGTCTTAATTCTACTAGTATTATTTTTTTAAAACGTGTTTTTAAGGCCAAATCTGAAAGGCAGGGAGAGGGGCAAGTCACCCTAGTTTTATTTAACTTTTTTGAGAGACTTTTAAGAATTCCTTAGATTGTTCATATAGTATCACAAACACAGAAGCACGGTGACATGCTTGCTACCGTAGAACATCTGCTTTTGAAAAGGTGGTCCAATTGTACAAAACATAATGAAAGGTAAGACGTTCTTCCTACAGTGAATTCCAAAGACTGTGTATCTTGGCATAAAACACTGGATGACTTTTTTTTTCATATTCTGTTGTTTGGCCAAGGTATGGGTTATTTTTAATTGTACTCAGAGTTCTTTTAAAATTATCTTGATAGGCTATTTAACACTACATTAAATACTTTCTGGGGCAAGGTGTGTTGGGAATACAATGTCACACAATTAATCTAAGATGACACAGCCTCTCTTTCTTCGCAGATCATTGGATTGATTTTTGGCTTGCTGTTATCACTTTGTTTTTACAAACACTGTCAGTAGCAGTACAATCTATAAGAGTGCTGTCCTTAGTCTTTCAGTCACGCCCGACTCTTTGCGAGTCCATGGACTGTAGCCAGGAAAGAGTGCTACCAACTCATAATTGTTAGCTTACTATTTTATTCTTCTATAAGATGAGCACATTTATCTTAGTCTGATCCTTGAAAATTGTCTAAAAATATAAATCAGGTATTATAGTAATACCTAATGTAGATGAGAATAAAATACACAAAGGGATAGTAAGGTGTTTGTTATTTTAGATAAATAATTTAAGAAAGACAACTATCCACCCATGTCCACATTATGATCGATAACCTTCCACTTATAATGAAAAGGTTATTTGTTTTCTCTTTGGGGAAGGATACAGAGCTCAAACTCAATATCAGGCAAGAAATGTAAGACTTTTCTCATCACAACCATCATCATCTCAGTGCTAATATAAAATAAGGATAATGACAGTACCTTGGTATGAAGATTATATGGCAATAAATGTTAGCTACAACTATTACTGGAACTCTCAACCATTTTGGACCATGTAAACTGTTCACATTCAATTAAACTGAAATCTTTAAAATACAACTCACCATATATTGTCTAGAGGTAAGGAGTGAATCTGTATTAAAATTTTTCATCATGAAAGTGAGTCAACATTACAGTCAATACTTCAAAAGACTCAATTAATAATATGTATCTGTGGAATGTAATGAATATTTCAATTGACTTGCATCAGTTGAATAAAGGTTATAATGAACAAGGCAATCAATCTGACTCTTGAGAGACACACATTTATCAAACCCCTGGACCGGCACATGAAAACACTTTCGTTCAGGGCCATCTGTATTCTATGAATCCTTTTTCGGATGGTGGATAGCTCTGCCAGGAACAGAACAAACTGTTTTTTAATGTGATCTCCCTCCTTCCTAGTCATGACAGAGTAGCTGCCACAGATTTGGTCCAAAAAGTAAGATTAAGTGAACAATTCAGTTGTATTTAAACTTGGAAAAAAAAAAAAAAAAAAGACCCAGTGAACAAGGGGCAATGAATGCACAAAGAATTCCTCTTGAGATGGAATCAAAATGGAACTTTACAAATATGCACCCTAACTCTGGGCAAAGTATACCCTCAATTTCTGGTGGAAGAAATTCATCATTTATGTCGTAAAGATAAGCAGCTCGTGGTTCTGAAAGGGAGCAATATTGGTATTTTGGGTGGAAGAGTTCATTATGAGAGGCTGCCCTGTGCATTGTATATATAACATTTACTATCTCTGACTCCTGGGGTACTAAAGGCCAGTAGTTCTACCAGACAATCTCCCCTCACTCTCTCAGATTTTCAGATCCTTCCAGGGAGAAGGGTAATACCACTCCTAGTAGAGAACCACTGTGGTATACAAGGACACAGAAAGTATTCACACAATTAGATGTTAGAATTATACTTCACAGATTAAACTTGAGTTTACAGATTCAGTTTAGTAAACAGGACCTGAAATCTCTTTACAACATTTCACAAAATGATGTTCTAGGGAAGACGTATAGAAGAGTCATGGTTTAGAAAATGGGTTCATCTGCCACTTCCTAGCTGGGGTATCTTGGGAAACATTTTCTTTCTAAGGGATAATTATGCTATTCACTTCATAGGCTTACATGTGAGTATTAAAATGTGCTACATAATACATGCAGCCTGCTTAGCTCAGCTCCTGGTACTTAGCAAACACTCAAACGTCATGGCTGTAATGCATAAAGGGAGCAAAGAGGAAGTTTATGCATTTAATAGCTGATTCATTCATGAGGAGCACAAATCTGTCAGAATAACATACATTGGATGAAAAAGGTAAATTATGGCAGCTTTAAAAACAACTAAAAAATAAATCAAGCGGTCAACTTCTGCTACTAGAAATGTCTCATCTGTTGTCCTACCAACTGGTAAAAGAAAAATAAGAAAGTGTGCACTTTCATAAACTCACAAAGCCTGAGATGAGCTTTCATGTTTTTAATTTGTTTTAATTGGTGGCTAATTACTTTACAATATTGTGGTGGCCATACATTGTCATGAATCAGCCACAGGTGTACATGTGTCCCCCCATCCTGAACCCCCCCTCCCATCTCCCTCCCCATCCCACCCCTCTGGGTTGTCCCAGTGCACCAGCTTTGAGTGCTGTTTCACGCATCAAACTTGGACTGGTGATCTATTTCATATATACACGTTTCAAGGTGATTCTCTCAAATCACCTCACCCTCACCTTCTCCCATGGAGTCCAAAAGTCTGTTTTTATATCTGTGTCTCTTTTGCTATCTTGCATATAAGATCATTACCATCTTTCTAAATTCCATATATATGTGTTAATATACTGTATTGCTGTTTTTCTTTCTGACTTACTTCACGCTGTATAATAGGCTCCAGTTTCATCCACCTCATTAGAACTGACTCAAATGCATTCTTTTTAATAGCTGAGTAATATTCCATTGTGTATATATACCACAACTTTTTTATCCATTCATCTGCGATGGACATCTAGGTTGCTTCCATGTCCCGGCTATTGTAAACAGTGTTGCAGTGAACACTGGGGTACATATGTCTCTTTCAATTCTGGTTTCCTTGGTGTATATGCCCAGCAGTAGGATTGCAGGGTCATATGGCAGTTCTATTTCCAGTTTTTTAAGGAATCTCCACACTGTTCTCCATAGTGGCTGTACTAGTTTGCATTCCCACCAACAGTGTAAGAGGGTTGCCTTTTCTCCATACCCTCTCCAGCATTTATAGTTTGTAGACTTTTTGATAGACTTTTTGATTCTGACTGGCATGAGATGGTAGCTCATCGTGGTTTTGATTTGCATTTCTCTGATGAGTAACATTGAGCATCTTTTCTGTGTTTGTTAGCCATCTGTATATCTTCTTTGGAGAAATGTCTGTTTAGTTCTTTAGCCCATTTTTTTATTGGGTCGTTTATTTTTCTGGTATTGGGCTGCATGAGCTGTTTCTTTATTTTGGAGATTAATTCTTTGACAGTTGCTTTGTTTGTTTTTATCTTCTCCCACTCTGAAGGCTATCTTTTCATCTTGCTTATAGTTTCCTTCATTGTGCAAAAGCTTTTAAGTTTAATTAGGTCCCATTTATTTTTGCCTTTATTTCCACTACTCTGGGAGTTGGGTCATAGAGGATCTTGCTGTGATTTATGTCAGAGAGTGTGTTGCCTATGTTTTCCTCTAGCAGTTTTATAGTTTCTGGTCTTACATTTAGATGTTTAATCCATTTTGAGTTTTATTTTTTTTTATTCAGAACTGATTTCCTTTATTTTTTTTCAGTGGGTTTTGTCATACATTGATATGAATCAGCCATAGATTTACACGATTCCCCATCCTGATCCCCCCTCCCACCTCCCTCTCCACCCGATTCCTCTGGGTCTTCCCAGTGCACCAGGCCGAGCACTTGTCTCATGCATCCCACCTGGGCTGGTGATCTGTTTCACCATAGATAGTATACATGCTGTTCTTTCAAAACATCCCACCCTCACCTTCTCCCACAGAGTTCAAAAGTCTGTTCTGTACTTTCTGTGTCTCTTTTTCTGTTTTGCATATAGGGTTATCGTTACCATCTTCTAAATTCCATATATATGTGTTAGTATGCTGTAATGTTTCTTTATCTTTCTGGCTTACTTCACTCTGTATAAGGGGCTCCAGTTTCATCCATCTCATTAGGACTGATTCAAATGAATTCTTTTTAATGGCTGAGTAATATTCCATGGTGTATATGTACCACAGCTTCCTTATCCATTCATCTGCTGATGGGCATCTAGGTTGCTTCCATGTCCTGGCTATTATAAACAGTGCTGCGATGAACATTGGGGTGCACGTGTCTCTTTCAGATCTGGTTTCCTCAGTGTGTATGCCCAGAAGTGGGATTGCTGGGTCATATGGCAGTTCTATTTCCAGTTTTTTAAGGAATCTCCACACTGTTCTCCATAGTGGCTGTACTAGTTTGCATTCCCACCAACAGTGTAAGAGGGTTCCCTTTTCTCCACACCCTCCCCAGCATTTATTGCTTGTAGACTTTTGGATAGCAGCCATCCTGACTGCGTGTAATGTACTCATTGTGTTTGATTGCATTTCTCTGATAATGAGTGATGTGGTAGCATCTTTCATGTGTTGTAGCCATCTGTATGTCCTCTTTGAGAAATGTCTGATTAGTTCTTTGGCCCATTTTATTGGGTCATTTATTTTCTGAATGAGCTTCAAGAGTTGCTGTATATTTTTGAGATTAATCCTTTGTCTGTTGCTTCATTGCTATTATTTTCTCCAATCTGAGGGCGTTCTTTTCACACTTATTATAGTTTCCTTTGTTGTCAAAAAGCTTTAAGTTCATTAGGTCCCATTTGTTTAGTTTTGCTTTTATTTCCAATATTCTGGGAGGTGGGTCATAGAGGATCTTGCTGTGATTTATGTTGGAGAGTGTTTTGCCTATGTTCTCCTCCAGGAGTTTTATAGTTTCTGGTCTTACATTTAGATCTTTAATCCATTTTGAATTTATTTTTGTGTATGGTGTTAGAAAGTGTTCTAGTTTCATTCTTTTACATGTGGTTGACCAGTTTTTCCAGTACCACTTGTTAAAGATTGTCTTTTTTCCATTGCATATTTTTGCCTCCTTTGTCAAAGATAAGGTGTCCACAGGTGTGTGGATTTATCTCTGAGCTTTCTATTTTGTTCCTATGATCTATATTTCTGTCTTTGTGCCAGCACCATAAGTCTTGATGACTGTAGCTTTGTAGTATAGTCTGAAGTCAGGCAGGTTGATTTCTCCAGTTCCATTCTTCTTTCTCAAGATTGTTTTGGCTATTCAAGGTTTTTTGTATTTCCATACAAATTGTGAGATTATTTGTTCTAGTTCTGTGAAAAATATTGTTGGTAGTTTGATAGGGATTACACTGGATCTATAGATTGTTTTGGGTAGTACACTCATTTTCACTATATTGACTCTTTCAATCCACGAACATGGTATATATCTCCATCTATTTGTGTCATCTTTGATTTCTTTCATCAGTGTTTTATAGTTTTCTATATATAGGTCTTTTGTTTCTTTAGGTAAACTTAATTCTAAGTATTTTATTCTTTTTGTTGAAATGGTGAATGGGATTGTTTCCTTAATTTCTCTTTCTGTTTTCTCATCATTAGTGTATAGGAATGCAAGGGATTTCTGTGTATTAATTTTATATCCTGCACATGTTGATTCTTTTGAGCCACTGTTTAAATTCATCACTGGCTCCTGTTCTAACTAAATACATTTCAGGAACTTCTACACTTGAGAGTTTGTTAATTGCTTAGCCTATGTAAAAGGATTTTGTTTTATTAGTTAGTATCAACACAGAAATCTACAATGAAGAAATATGAAAAGGAAAGCACGCTAACTTCTAAACCCAAAATCTAGCAAATGTCTTAAGTATCTACCACACTGATCTTCTCTAAAGTAGTCTATAATTCCTGTTTTTCCTGATTGAGACTGAACAGCAACCCAACTCATTCAATCAGAAATAAATTCAAAACATTTTACATAAGAATAGGGAAGACAAAATGTTAAAATCTAACTCAGTAACTTACCAGTTACTGAGCACCTGCAACAATAAAATATCATCTAATGCAGAATTAGATCTGATCTTTCTCAATCAATATTATTTCCTGAGAATTAAATCCCTTACACCAGTTAATTCTTACACAGAATTAACTGTAACATTTAGTATATACACATATTGCTGTACAATTGGAATTGCACACTTAAAAATACTTAGAAATAAATTCTACAAAAGGCGTACAGGATATATACACTGAAAACTATAAAACACTGTTTAGAAAAAAATTTTTTTAATCTAAATAAAATGGAGATAGTCCATGTTCACTGTATACTTCAAAGGACAGACAATTGATCAATACTGTTAATATGTCAGTTCTCTCAACTTAATACACTCAGTGCAATCCCTATCAGAATTTCAGCTCTGTGTATGTATGTGTGTGTGTGTACATGTGCTCCAACAAGCTGATTCTAACATTTATTTTGAAATGCAAAGGAACCAGAAAAACCAAAATAAGTTTGAAAAAGCGTAAGTTGAAAGAATTCTGTCTGATTTTAAAAGTTACATACAGCTATAGTAACAGGACCTGTGGTACCAGTACAGAATTAACATACAGGTCAATGGGACAGAAAAGAGAGTCCAGAAATCAACTCACAAATATAAGGATAACAGACTTCTGACAAAAGAACAAAGACAATTCAGTGGTGTGAGGACTTTTTTTAAACAAATGATGCTGGTGGTGTTGGTGTAGTCACTAAGTTGTATCCAACTCTTAAAACCCCATGTACTGTAGCTTGTCAGGCTCCTCTGTCCATGGGATTCTCCAGGCAAGAATACTGGAGTGGGCTGCCATTTCCTTCTCCAGGGGATCTTCCCAACCCAGTGGCTCAGATGTAAAGAATCCACCTGCAATGTGGGAGACCTGGGTTCGATCCCTAGGTAGGGAAGATCCCCTTGGAGAAGGGAATGGCACTCCACTCCAGTATTCTTGCCTGGAAAATTCCACAGACAGAGGAGCCTGGCGGGCTACAGTCTAGGGGTTCACAAGGAATTGGACATGACTGAGTGACTAACAAATGATGCTGGCACAACTATTATCCGTATGCAAAACAGAGAAAGAGAGATTTGACCCTTATTCACACCATATAGGTTTCCCAGGTTGCTCAGTGGTAAAGAATCCGCCTGCCAATGCAGGAGACATGGGTTCCATCCCTGGGTCAGGAAGATACCCTGGAGAAGGAAATGTCAACCCACTCCAGTATTCTTGTCTGGAGAATCCCATGGACAGAGGAGCCTGGCGGGCTACAGTTTCCATAGGGTTGATAAGAGTTGGACATGACTGAGTGACTGAACACACATGTACACATATACAAAATTAACTCAAAAGAATAAATTGATAACCTGACCATCAAAATTAAAAACTCATATGCATACTTAAAAGACACTACTGAAAATATGAAAAGACAAGCCACTGACTGGGAGATACATATTATCTGGCAAAAGACTTGCATCTAGAACATAAAAAGCTTTTGCACAACTCAATAACAAGAAAATAAACCATTTAAAAATGGGCAAAAGAGATGAATGGATATTTCATAAAAGAAGACATACAAATAACTAATAAATACCTCAAAAGATACTCAACATCAATAGTTACTGGAAGTATTAGTTGCTCAGTCATGTCTGAATCTTTGCAACGCCATGGAATGTAATGAGAAAGAGCCAATTACTGTTATGTTACAGCCTGGATAAATCTCAGCAACATGCTAAGTGAAAAGAAAACAGATGCAAAAGATTATATACTATATGATCCCATTTATAGGAAATATGCAGAAACAGTAACTCTATACAGACAGAAAGCACACTGGTTTCTGGAGTAGGGGACAACAGTAGGCAATGGCTATAAACAAGCATGAGGCAAGATCTGTGGATGACGGCATTGCTCTAAAACTGGACTATTTGATGGTTGCACAACTCCATAAATCTACCACAAAGTGTTGAACACTTGCAGTGGATAACTTTTTTGGTGTGGAAATCACATCTCAATCAAGCTATAAAAAATGAAGGAAAAAAAAGATACATCACGTGAAAGCCAGAATGATCCAATATGGGTGATGTAAAGGGTGGAGTCGATCTTGAAACAAAGACGTCAGTTAATAAATATTTGCAAAATGAATAATGAACTTTTGAACCTGGCTACTTGAGAGAAACAAAAAGTTCAAAATGTTTATGATTTTTCTCTTTACCTCATTTTTATTTAACTTTTTTTTTGGCATGTGTGACCTTAGCTCCTAAAAATCCTCTGTAGTAAAGTGCTGAAATATGGAGTCTTAACCACTGGACTGCCAGGGAAGCTCCTTATTTAACTTTCTTTTTTTTTTTTATTATTAGGGATAATAGTAACAGTACCTCTTCCACAGGGATATAAATAATATAATAAGATAGTGGACATAAAGCTTTCAGCATAGTGTTTGGCATGTAAGTGCTAGATATTAGCTAGTAATAATCATAAAAACATTCACATTTCCTCAATAGATGTGAAAACACTTAAATACATTTATATTTCTCTACTTTCAGAGCTATGAAATTTCCCTTACAGTAAAAATGGAACTACAATCTAATAACTTTATTGGTTTAGCTGCAAAACTATTGACAGTAGATACATTTTGGTTTTTCATTTTTCAAAATATAGCCACCTGCAAGGCACACATTGCTGTATTTTTAAAAAATCAAAATAATTTTAAAAATGAGATAATTCACTAGCATGAATGAAAACTAGTTGATTTAAATGAATTTATCAAGAAGCATAAACTGTGTGCCAAAGACATCAGTTAAATCTTACGAGAATAAGTGATATGAATGAATAAGTAGGAATATCCTAATTTCTTCTTTGACTGACAGACATTTAACTCATTTGATCACTGTTTACTTTTATAAGTTATCACAGAATTATTCCATTAGAAGGAACCTAATTAGGCCATTATCTATCTTTAAAACTTTAAAACATTCTTCTCATAAAGAACTGATCGTACTTTAAAAACAGTCCAATAAAGAATCCATAACCTACTTGGTAGTGTGTCTTCATATTTCAGGAGAATATTCTTTTCTTCTGTTCTTTTCTGAAAAGAAATCCACTCTGCTTTTGGATCCACTGGCTTCATTGTAAAGTGAAGGTTATCTCAGGTGAATGACACAATTCTTCAGATAACCAGTTTCAAGCACAAATGGGGACAACGGAAAATGGGTGTGCCACCCAACTGGGTGCCTTTTGTTGGAGAGTGAGAAAAGCAGAAGCAACAAGAACAGAGACAGGGACATGGGAACATACTTAGATGCCACGTGTGTGGTTCCAGAAAAAAGCTTCAGCTAAAGTACCCTGTGATGTTTAAGAGGGAAATAATCGGTCAAGCAAAAAAAAGGGATGGAGAGTTAACTTTAGCTATAAAACAGATGAACTGCATCATGTTAGGACAAGAATGTAATTTACAAGTATGTAAACTGGATTAAGTAATACTTTTAATGTACTTGAACTTTGCTATATTACAATATAGCAAAATTCAGAATATTTTGATTTCTAATTATCTGCATTTTTCTCATATGTACAAGTTCTTCTAGATGTATATGAATATGCAATATTTGTGGTCTGAAATGACTGTTTTACACTATCTTTAAAAATCAACGGTAGCTTCATAGTTACTTACACTGTGTCTAGAAAGTGTAATTTGGACGTTACAAGGCGATGCTTCTAGTCACATTAACTAGCACTGATACTTATGGAATATTCAAAACTGTAACTGGAATTTCTGGGTTGACCAAAAAGTTTGTTCAGGTTTTTCTGTAAGATGTTACAGAAAAGTATGAATGAACTTTTGGGCCAACCCAATATTTCTAGAGCATAGCAGGTCAGGTAAAATTTTGAGCCTGGAACTCTAGTGGTCCCAGTCCTTCAGTCATTAGCAGATTCATTCCAAGTGAAAGGAGAAGGCAGTTGTCAGAAACTGCTGGGCAGGAAGCGGGGGCTGTGTCCTCTCAGACTGCATGCTCAGTATTCCTGACTTCCCTCCCTCTCAGAAGGTTCCTTTGTCATCTTCTTTCTCCTAGATAAAGTGTGGCGTGGGGGAGGGAGAGGTGCAGGGTGTAATTATAACCCCAGCCAGGCTCTCTCCATCCCAGCCTAGATGCCTCTAAGGACAACTCTTCCCAAGGCACCATTTTTAATAATGGATAACATCAGCAGCAAGTACAGAAGTGAAATATTACCAGCACAGCACTGATCACATAAATAAGAACAGAACTGTCCAAAAAAGACTGAGCTACAACTTTTATTTTCTATATTTTTAAAATAATTGATGAGTTGGATAATTTATTACATTTTCTTTCTGAAACAGAGAATTCTTTGCCTCTTTGAAAAAAGCAGATATTTTACCTGTGTAGGACTGAAAATTCATTTTCACAACTCTTCTAATCTTTTGCTTCTATATTTGTAGAATTTTCTTTCCAGCTGCCCTAAGAGCAAATAAAATTTTAGAGCTAGCTCTTCCCACTTTCCCAGAATAAAATATCTGAAGCCCAGAGAGGTCTTCCACCCTGCTCCAAGTCAAAACCGAAGGACTGTGCATCAGAGCCCAAATTAGCACCCAGACTCTCAGCTCCCCCAGCATCTGTGAACCACGCCTCACTGGCTCTATGCAACACTATTCAAAGACACAATAACGGGTTTAGCTCTAGTTTATGTAGAGAAAGCAGAGGACACCCACCTCTTTTCATTTCTCTTGACAAATCTAAACGTGGTAAAGGATTTACATGGCCGATAGATAATACAACAAAGATGAATTTGGTTAGCATAACCAATGATGCAAGTGGCTGTGTATATTATTAATCTCTGTGAAGTCTAGATGGTTAAAGGAGTTAAGATAAAACAAGCCTGACATTTTTTTCAAAGCATACTGTTGACAGAGCTACAAAGAGATGACAGGCTACATTATAAATAGTAAATAATTAAAAAATGACTTCAGCCTTTTAACAGATTATTTCAACAGTTTATTTTTTGCCAATGATGGGGTATTTCTTCACTAAATTCAAATAATTAATTTTATATGAATGAATGATAAGCTAGAGCTAGAAAACTGACACACAGCATTACCTTGAAATTTTAGGGGGGGGAAGTGGTTGACTGGAACTTCACCTATCTTTTGGAACCAAACAATGTTGAAATAAACATATTTGGAATAGAAAATGGTATCTGGCTCTTTCATATTTCAAATGCAAAATTCCTTTGATAGAGAGAATTCCATTTTTTTCTGCATCTGTTTAGATCACATGACAATCGTAGGAGGCAACATTTGGATCATAGAATGTAGCTATCAAAAACCTAAGTATAGTTTAAAGTAATGAAGAAGAAATTAGGTTTTCCACATGAAAGAAAATCAATGATCAAATAAATTTAACATGATTATGGTGACTAAAGTAAAAATACCAAGTATAATGTGATAGTTTTCAGTTCTTGTTTGGCACATATATTAATAAATTTTCAAACATCAAACAATACAACATTGATATGTACTAAAACCAACTAGGTACAGTAAGATTCCTAAAGCACAGTTAATTATTAACATCATAAAAACCTAATTTCCATATGAATTCTGTAACCAAGTACATTCTCTCTGTACTGTGCGAGGTGGTCCAAACACTGTATTTTCAGGATTCCCCAGAATTCAAGAGCATTTTAGAGATAAATCATGCTGAACCCCACGATTCCTTGTTGAATTCTGTGGATCTTCTTAACAGGCATTCAGTTAGGAGACTACACGCACACACTCATCACAACTTTGAAAAGAATGGAAGGCCTTCATACATGTCAGTTTTTAGTTTTATCCAATCATTAATTTTCTGCAGAGTTGTTTTTTCTTGACTTAATATTTTTGCAAGTTTTTTCATTTTTTCTTCATTTCTTTCTATGTACTTCAACCCTTCCAACTGCAGCTGATTCAGCTTTTCATTTCGACTTTCATCTAGAGGTATGTTTTCACACATAACAGGATTAAATCTAAAATAGGTGTCAGGAGGTAACAGACCATCAAGCATTACATGGACTTCTGTTAAAACAAAGAGAGGACAGGGCGAATTAAAAAAATCAAGTTATTCTGCAATGATCTAATTTTATGTTTATTTAAATTATCCTATTTTAGGCAAATCAGAAAGCCTGCTTATTTTTCACATTCTAGCTAATTAACGGCAGGAGTAAAGAACGGGTAATACTGAATATAACTATGAAATGAAATTCAATTCCTGATATGTACCATATAATTCTCTTAAATTAGGATCCCAGCTCCAGGACTCTCTTCTCTGCTTTCGGTCATACTGCTGAGATGCCTCTTCAACCTTCCTTTTGTCGTTTTTTAATTTCCTGAGGTCATCTTTATTGAGGTATAATTTATATACAATAAGGTTAATAAATTTTAAATGTCTAAACTGCCAGGTTTTGACAACTGTATACACTTGTTTGATCACAACCACCATGACACAGAATATTGTCTATCACCCCAAAAGCTTCTTCATGCCTCTTTATGGTTGATTCCTCCCTTATCTTTTGCCTTTTCTAGAATTTCATATAAACAAACTTACAAATATATACATAGCTCTTCTGTGTCTGGTTATTGTTTTTACTCAGCAAAATGCTTTTGAAATACATGTTGCTGTATGGATCAATAATTTCTTCCTTTTTATTGCTAAGTGGTAATTCATGTAGGGATATTACACAATTTGTTCTCTCTGGTCTGGGTCTGCTTCTCTTCAGTTTTCAGCTGTTAGTAATAATTCTAAATCATTTTGTGGATATATGGTTCTGTTTTTCTTGCATAAATACTCAGGGATGAAACTGCTTGTTCATATGGTAAAAGTTTACTTATCTTATTAAGAACAAACAACACTCTTCCAAATGGTTGCACCGTTCTGCATGTCAACCACTAGGATTATCTGAGTTCCCACTGTTCGTATCCTTGCAAAGACTTGATATTGTTGGTCTATTTTTAATCATCTTAAAGGGTGTGTACTGGTATCTTGTGGTTTTAATATTCACTTCCCTAATGACTAATAATGTTGAAAAATCTTTCATGTACTTAGCAGTCCCCTGTATATCTTCTTCAGTGAAGTGTCTGTTCAAATATTTTGGCCATTTTTTTTTTTCCACTGATTTTTTGTTTTGTTTTCATCTCTATATATTCCTTATATGATATATTGGAAGCATTTTCTATATGTTTTGTATCTGATTATACATTTGGTTCTGATGATAGATCAAACACATTTTACCAATATTTGACTTCAGTAGATAGCTTGTCTCTTCATTTTATTAAAAGTGTCTTTTGAAGAACAAAATTTATAACCTAATGAAGTCTAATTTATCTATTTTGCCTCTTATGTACTATCAAAAACTCTTTACCTAACCCAACATCATTAAGATTTTCTCCAGGGTATTTTAGAAGATTTGCAGTTTTAACTCTTATATTTAGATCTATGATCCATTTCAAGTTAGTTTTTGTATATGATGTGAAGGGTCAAGGTTCAGTTTTTTAAATACAGTTATCTAATTGTCCTGGTACTATTTGTTGAAAGGATTATCCTTTCTTCTTTGAGTTATCTTTGTCAAAAATCTTTTGAGCATACAAGTCTGGATCAATTTCTGAATTATTAGGTACCACTGATCTAATGCAAACACCACCCTTGTTTACTATAGTTTTATGGCCTCGAAGTCAGAGAGTCTAAGTCCTCTAATTTTGTTCTTTTTTAAAACTGTTTTGGTTACTCTAGGTCCTTTGCATACCCATATGAATTTTACAGTCATCGTGTTAATCTCTACCCCACAGAAAGTCTGTTTTGATTTCTATAGCAGTTGCATGAAGTCTATAAATCAATCTGTGGTTTGCCACCGTAACAATACTGACATTTCCAATTCATTAGCACAGTTATCAATTATTTAGGCCTGCTTTAATTTCTCTCAGTAATGTTTTGTACTTTTTACTGTTCAGGTCTTGCATATAACTTTTAATGGGAACTGCTGTTTTTATACATCAATAACCATCTAATATCAGCAATTACATGTTTCACTCTAATTCTTCATTAATTAGAGTGTATGTGCACAAAGGCAGTATTTCATATTTCTTAAAAATTTCAAGTGAGCCAATAATGTGGTTTGCACAAGATATACATATAAGTATCATGAGATTGGGTGATCAAAGCTATCTTTTTCTAAGAAAACTGCTTACAGTAAGAATATTTTATTGATTTGACAACAAAATTGTAGACAGTGAAAAATCCAGAATGTCACCTGTTCTTGGGTTATCATTTAATAGATAAACGTCCTTAGTGGGAAGTTTAAGATGCTCATGTAGGCTGATGACTCAGTCAGTAATAAGATATCAGAGAAAGAATGAGATTCAGAAGCAAGAGGCTGTTAAGTGGGAACAATTCTTTTTACAAATTTAGTAACAGATTTCACGTAGGACTTAAAAATAACATAGTAAAATAACGAGCTCTAGACCTCAAGGCCAAAATTAGAAAGTCAACAAATACTGACTACCTACTATGTGCCAGGCAGTGCAGTCAACATAGCTAGTTGGGTAAGTTCCTGCTTACATTCTGGTGGGATACAGAGATTAGAAAGTGAACAGAAAAGGGCTCTCAGGGAAAGTACATCTGAGCAGAGACGGGAATGAAGTTAAGGGAGGGACTTGAGCACGTACTGACATCTGGGCAAGGCCTTACAAACAGAAGACAGATAGATATCTGAGGCAGGGCCTTCTTAGGAAGCTGAGGAACAGCAAGAATTCAAGTGTAGCCGGACACACTTTACAGAGGGGACACAGCTTGAGAGAAGGGGAAGAGATGCATTCAAAGGCTGTCTTCCAAGGCCTGGTGAATTTCAGTGAATTAGGCTTTGGGATTTTGTTCTAAGTGTGATGGGATGCCTAGAGGGTTTGTAACCAGGTAAAGACATGATGTAATTTACATTTTAAAGGATTACTTAAGCTTTATTACGAAGGCTAGATTACAGGGGCAGCCAGAGTGGAAGTAAGGACTTATTCTGGTTTACCTCCATGTCATTAAATAATCCAGAAGGAATCCAATTCTCTCCCTGTTATCCTGTGTTTGTCTGAACCAACCTCCTTTTTCTTTTTCTTAAGAGTCTCCAACCAAGCCTTTGTGTGACTCCTGCCTCAGCTACTTCTCCAACTGTAAAGAGGCAAAGGTACCACTAGCTCCCACACAGAGAAGTTGCTACTGTAGAAATGAGTGAGGCGAAAGAGAAATGACAAAGACCTGCTCCCATGTGCTTCCTAAGCCTGCAATACAGACATAACAATGTACTTTCTGCAGTGAGCATCAGCATAGTCTACCAGAAACTGAATTCTAAAGATGAAGTATGTTAAGACAGCAAACAGACGAACCTTCTGTGTCTGTAGCACTGTTGATGACGTTAGACAGCTTGGTTTTCAGGCTCGTGTACGTCACGTTGTTCCTCACATCACTCTCGTAACGCCCAGTGCCCAGGGACACTATACACTCTAATGGGACGTCTGGCCAAAGACATTTACACTCGTGCATTGCTAATGCGGAAGGGTTATTCAGGAGCAAACCTCCATCCTGTAAAATGTAAGTCAAACAAATAGGAAGTAAATCTGAACTGAAATTCTTTTTTACAAACATGAAAACAAATTACATTTTCCACAATTTGAAATTTAGCCAATTAGGAAAACTGAACTATGTAATAAACTTAACAAATTATTTAAAAACAAGAGATTCCTTTAAAGTGAATTTATTTTATAAACTACAGCTGCAAAAGAAGTCATATGAAAATTCACTGGTCTCACTGGCTTTATTAAACTTTACTATTACGGAGGTTCTTTTTGAACTTTGGATTGCTCTGAATATTTTGCTCAAAATTACTCAAATGAACAGAATTACTTTTAAAGGTTTTTATCCTTGTTTAGTGGTTAATAGAGTCTATATAAAATCTAACAAAAGAATTGTGGTTTTACCAAATAAATAAAGACCAGTTCTTTCACAAATCCAATAAAACCAAATTGATTAAAGCAATTTAAGTTGAAATTTTATTAACAATACAAAGTATCAATTTCATTTACTGCAGATATAACCTAAACAAAGTAGGCAAGCTTTATATTTCTAAGCATTATCAATAATCTACATTATTTTGAAGAACCCACAAGAAAAGAAAATAATTTTCTAAAAGTTTATAGCTGTTCAAAATTCAGTAGATGTATCACCTGAGGTTTATGCCAGGAATGGGATAAAGAATGATGCCCATCCCATATTCTACTTCTAATTCAGCAGAAAGCTATTTCTTTCATTAAATTACTTTTATCTTCAATTCTGTATTTATACCCTGCAACTTCTAATCATTTGGCTATTTTAGACGAAACATTTCATTATCATAACAACTATAAAGAAGGATAGTTCCATTGGACATGGAACAATAGACTGCTTCCCAATTGGGAAAGGAGTACGTCAAGGCTGTATATTGTCACCCTGCTTATTTAACTTATATGCAGAGCACATCATGTGAAATGCTGGGCTGGATGAAGCACAAGCTGGAATCAAGATGGCCAGGAGAAACAACAATAACCTCAGATACACAGATGACACCACCCTTACGGAAGAAAACAAAGAACAACTAAAGAGCCTCCTGATGAAAATGAAAGAGGAGAGTGAAAAAGTTGCCTTAAAACTCAACATTCATAAAGCTAAGATCATGGCATCCAGTCCCATCATTTCATGGCAAATAGATGGGGAAACAATGGAAACAAAGACTATATTCTTGGGCTCCAAAATCACTGCACATGGTGACTGCAGCCATGAAATTAAAAGACACTTGCTCCTTGGAAGAAAAGCTGTGACCAACTTAGCATATTAAAAAGCAGAGACATTACTTTGCCAACAAAGGTCTGTCTAGTCAAAACTATGGTTTTTCCAGTAATCATGTATGGATGTGAGGGAGGGAATATAAAGAAAGCTGAGCGCCAAAAAACTGATTCTTTTGAACTGTGGTGTTGGAGAAGACTCTTGAGAGTCCCTTGGACTGCAGGGAGATCAAATCAGTCAATCCTGAAGGAAATCAGTTCTGAATATTCACTGGAAGGACTGATGGCTGAAACTGAAACTCCAATACTTTGGCCACCTGATGAGAAGAACTGACCCACTGGAAAAGACCCTGATGCTAGGAAAGATTGAAGGTAGGAGGAGAAGGGGACGACAGAGGATGAGATGGTTGGATGGCATCACTGACTCGATGGATATGAGTTTGAGCAAGCTCCAGGAGTTGGTGATGGACAGGGAGGCCTGGCGTGCTGCAGTCCATGGGGTCGCAAAGAGATGGACACGACTGAGCCACTGAACGGAACTGAGCTGATAAAGGATTACGAAAAGAGAAAAATGGGAGAAAAGAAGAGCAAACAAGGCTTAGCAAGAAGTGATAATAGTAAAATTAATCCCCCATCAAAAGTTGCCAAGTTTTCAATGGTTTTAATAGCTTGCTTCAAAATTAAAATTCTTGTTCCTTAAACTTTCCTTGGTTTCCATCAAAAAAGTGCAGGAGTTGACATTTTTGGCATTCACTGCAGCCCAGTGGTGAGGCATACCATCCCTCATGCCATTTACAGAGTTATTAGCCCACTCTCATTAGATGAGAGCCCACTCGTGTTAGATGAGAGCCCACTCTTGTTAGATGAGAGCCCACTCGTGTTAGATGCCTTTTCTATCAGCAGGTCATTAGGCTATTGTAATGTTTATGGCATCTCCTGAAGCCTTTCCACCCACACAGTATTCATACTCACATTTACTTATTTATTGTGTACTTCGTGTTTATCAGCCACTGCTTATACTAAGCACTGAGGTAAAATAGACTTGAAAAATAAACTTGTTAAGTAAACTGATACTTATCTTTTAGAGGTACACAGGATTGTGTTTTAACTGTAGTACATTGTGCATGTGTTAAAAGCCTAATATCTGGATACTTTTTACAGCTTTTAATGTATACTTAATCATTTCACATCATAAATCAGAATTTATACTAGAAAATAACCGATGGACCATACAAATGAATGTCTCTTAATCAACTCATGTTTAGTTTTTTTAATTTTGGCCATGCAGCAAAACTTAAGGGATCTCAGTTCCCTGACAAGGGACTGAACCTGGGTGATGGCAGTAAAGTGCCAAATCTTAACCACCAGGAAATTCCCTAATAGGGTGTTTAAAAATTTGTCTTTTATTATGAAAAAATATATATAACATAAATTTGATCTTTTTAAGCATTTTAAAGGTTACAATTCAGTGGCATCAGTAACACTCAGAATGTTTTCCAAAGCTTTTTTATTATACCAAACAGGATCTGCAACCATTAAGCAATGATTCCCTGTCCTCTCCATCCTATCTGTATCCTAATCAATTATTCATTCTTTATATGTAAACTCAGAAGAAGACTTCTTTGTAAAGCCAATCATGACAAAATAAATCACATCTGTTATACTACTTCTTAACTCTGTACATATTTTTATTATTAAATTTATCATCTTATTCTAAAACTGTTTATATTCTTCTAGTTTTGAGTCATTTGATGATAAAATCCAGGAAACACAAACAATGTGTCAGCAATTATTAAAAACCTTCATATTCTTTATGGTTAACATAATGTCTGGCACCAAGTAAGCACTCTCAACATTTTATCCAGTTGAAATGAATATTGTTAGTTGTGGCCTGGCACAGGCATAATTTAGCACAGAAAATGCTAGGCAGGCTCTTTCTGCTTAAAACATCCTTTACTTGGAAGGTTTATATGAAATATCATAATTTGTTTTAGGTTAATGTATTCTGAGTTCTGAACCCAACGTTTTAAAATGTAAATAAGGACTAAAAGAAATAATATATTAGAATCTGCCAGCAAAACCTTTAGTGCAAGCTAATTTATCAGGATCTTTCTCCAAAGACAGTGAAAAAATGATTTAATTTTGGAGGAGGAGGTGGAAAGAGAGAAGGGATATGCCTATGATCAACTTCATTAAACTGTATACATAAAATATGTGTAGTTTTTTGTCTATCAATAAAGCTTCAATAAAGCTATTAAAAAGAGAGAAGGGATAATTTTGTAAAAAGTAATTATTTCAAGATAAATATGATGCTACTTAAGTTGGGGGAGACAAATAATACATTAGAAGCTATTCAAGAAGAATTCTTCCTACTTTATAGTTTCCCAGGACATCTAATAAACCTTGCAATACTGTAATAACATTCATTTCTTTACAAAGACAAGTGAAATCTACCCATCCACCAACTTGTACTTCAGTGTTAGTCACTCAGTTGTGTCTGACTCTTTGCAACCCCATGGACTATGGGAGAAGCCTGCCAGACTTCTCTGCCCATAGAATTTTCCAGGCAAGAATACTGAAGTGGGTTGCCATGCCTTTTTCCTGGGGATCTTCCCAACTCAGGGATCGAACCTGGGTCTTCTGCACAGAAGGCAGATTCTTTATAGTCTGAGCCACTAGGGAAGTCCCATAACTTATAATTTATACTCTACCTGATTATAAAAAGGATATGAAATTCCATTAAAACATATGTCAGACACGACAGTTAAAAAGACATGACAGTCTCATTTTAAAAATGAGACCAGAAATATTGAATATAATTATTCTAAGAGCTAAGGAGAAGAGGATTGTAATAAATGGTGAGTGATAGTTTTAAAACTTCTTGGCAACTTTTGAAAATAGGAAGGGAACTTGCTCAACTTTTCTTTGAGCAATAAGATCATTCATATCTTAGAATACGCTAATCAGCCTTACATGGCGTCTTTGGAAGAGAAAAATATCCCATTCTTCAAGTATCCAGAAAGGAATATGGAATAAGGAAAATATTTGCTCACATATGGTTTCCTTAGATGCTAGATTCTATCAGAATATTTTTAAGTCAGATGTGCTAATCTTTCTGGAATCAAGTCATTGATTTACATGAAAGTATATTCTCTGCATATATGATTTTATGCATTATTTTTTAATTTTTTACAATTGAAGAATAGTTGATTTACAATATCATGTTAGTTTCATGTGATGGAGGTGGTGGTGGTTTAATCGTTAAGTCGTGTCTGCACCGCAATTCATATATATATATATTTATGAAATTAAATATTTTCTTCTTCAGATTCTTTTCCCTCAGAGGTCATTACAAACTATTGAGTATATTTCCCTGCATAGTTGCATGCTTTAAATAAAATTTATATAAATTATTTTAATCTGTAGACCAGCCTAAGTTCAAAGATTATGGTCATCAAAATAAAACCTGCTTTGCATGGAAAGGAACATCACTAGTCTAATTTGAAATGGAAAAAGAATCACTGAATTACTTTATGATTTGCATTCTATAAGACTAAATTAAATCTCAGAACTACTTCCTCTTAGATAAAGCATAAAGAGCATATGAGATAACTTCTTTTGAAGTCTGGGAATGTATGGTCACTTATCATTTGAGACTTTCACTAATATCTGGCATAACTGCAATTTTGTAACATGACAGGTCTTCAAGTTGTAAGCTATAAACCTTAACTATTACATTTCCAAATAAACTGTTATTTCTCCATTTATGACATGGTGAAAACACTATGAAATATGAAGAAGTCATCGTTACAAATGGCAACATATATATTAAAATATAATGTTTATTTTGACCAGTAAGTCCTTAAATAAAATGTCAGAACGAAGCTCTACAGCTAGCACTTTCTGCCCTGAGGGGGAGGAATAAAGCAAAGGAAAGTGAGAATGGGAAGTGCCTTACATAACTCTGCAATGACTGAGCTGACCAAGTAGGAAACAGTCTGCACTGACTCCAGAGACCAAACGAACCAATGTTAATCTCTTAACTACCAAGATTATAATATTACTTCTGGTAAGAGAAATAAAATGAGATAGCTGAATGTAACACTTAAAATTAATACAATATATCTAAGCTGGCACATAAAATTATAGAAGATGAAATTGATAACAATGTTTTAGATATTATAACATTAACACATATATAGATGTTACACATTTATATAAAAAACTATGAGTTTTTGAACAATATTTAAAAATTATTATCAAAATAAGTTTTCTTCTCGACTATATCTGAAAACCGAGTCAGACAGGAGAGTTAAGGTTATTGACTCCATCAAAGAATTTTAAGTGCAATAGCATATAATAAACTAAGCATACATTAAAACATATATTTTGGAAGTCATCAGTTCAAAAGCTTTGTTGACTTTTTTATCACTGAGTATAAATTATGAGTTAAGATTTTCATAAATAGTGGGAAAACTTGATAGGGAAAATAATTTATGATAAATAAAAGTCTCTGTCAAAGAAAAAGAATATATCATTCAACATTATAGAAACAATGTTCAGCTTAATAGATCATTTAGCCATAAACTTTAAAATAGTATAATTGTAGACAGCATCCTAACTCCATCGATTAACAGCTGCAACCCTAGTCTGGTCACTTAATTTTTCTTAAGACTTCAATTTCTCATTTGCAAAATGGACATCACTCTATCTGCCTCATAAGCAGTCATAATTATATGAGGATATGTGTACAAAGGACTATATAGGTGTCTGGCACCTAGTTAACCTGAAGTTTAGTATAACTATTTTATTACATCTCCTTCCAAATACGTCCACCAAAACTGTCAACAGACTGCATTCTGCATTTTTAGGGACTGTTTCACTTTTAATTTTTATCACATCTGGAAAGTCAAGCATACATACTACTTCATTTTTCCATCAAATTAAAATTATCGTTAACTGGTCATGAATTTCATTTCAGAAGATACAAACAGATCTTTCCTAAAATACGCTCTCAAGCCTGAAGGCCTGTTAATTTAAGAAAAACAAACAGCTAAAAATATCCTGTACTGCACATACATCGTTCACCACATGGAGACATGAGGAAAGTTTCCTTGGTGGATCCCTCTAAGTTCAGTTGTAAGTGTTGACTCTTTTCAGTCATGTAAAGTTTTAGAAGACAAGCCACACAGTCAACTTACTTGATGAAGATCATTTCCTAACGCATATTCTGCAAAGTAGCCCGGAGCAGCAGATGAAGCTCTGATGGCCTGCCACATTTTATACTGACAGCCTCCCAAATAGTGAGAGTTGATTCCAGGAAAATGTCCATAGTTTCTGAACACAAAGGCCTTTGGTGTTATCCCTCTGTTCACTATGGTACTTACTGCAGCAACCTAGTCAATTAAAAAGTGGACAATATGCATTGTAAGCAGCAATATTTGGGACTGTAAAAATTAAATATTATTTAGTGGTATGAATGAACACTCTTACAACTCTACCCATCAAGGTAAAGTGTATAACATAACCCTAGTGTTAAGCAAAGGGAAGCAGATCCTTTTAAACAGGTTTTTTTTTCTTTTTTTTTACGGGAAAACAGTTAGGGCTGGGACAATTTTGAGAAATGCATTATGAGAGAACAGTAATAAAAGATATTCTTTGACTACACGATTTGATTAGCTATTTAAAAAGATAAGAAGGCATAAATTTGCAGACCTTTATATGATACTGCAGTAGTAGCAATGAACAAAAACTACTTAAAGATGAATAATACACTATTTTCATATCACTTATAAATCACTCTGTTTCTGTGCTCTTTGAAAGTATTATGACTTTAGTAACTGAAACTCTAACACAATAAACTAATTCTCAAGGCTTTTTGATCATAGTTAATAACTGGAAGCTGGGTAATTATTTTTTTAACTAAAAAAAACTAATCTTTATCACCTAGGGTCTCAGATTTTATCAATATCAGTTAAATTTATATAAAATGTGATGTATCTGTTAATAACCTGCAATATGAACTTTAAGAAGCTGAATGGTACTGGTGAGGCCTAAGTTGTTAGGGCTCTATGCCAAGTCCTGCAAGAGGCCTGTGTGCTTTGCTATTTTATAAACCAAAAGTCACATTCTAAGTTCCTGTGAGTGACCCAAGTGTGGCCTACAGAGGCCACTGTGGGTAAGAGCTGACCATAAACTAAAAACTAGAGTCTTTCCATTAACTGGTATACAGGCAGGCTCAATTAAGGAATGTGTGGGTGGTTGCCTCATTTATCAGGAGTGAACTACTTTTTGAGGTGGCTGCAGTTCCCTCACACCCACTCTTTTTTTTTTTCAGTCCAGCATCTGCTCTCATTTTAAGAACAAGTAAGAAGCCCTGAAGATACAGGAGAACAAACAAGAGGTGTAGCATCCATCTTTGGGTCCTTTCCAACGAGCTACTGCATCTCATCCTCACAGCCTCACGTGGTCTGACGGAGCCATCCCTCCAGCCTCGTTGTACACGCTGCCCTTGGATCCCCAAGCTCCAACCTCTGGGGCCTGCATTTCTCGAAGGCTCCCCCTGTACGGACTGTTTCCTTTGCCAGGACTGCTCATCAGCCTTTACACTGAGACCTCAGAGTACATTTCCTTACAGCAGCCTTCCCTCATGTCCTTGTAAATACATGATTTCAGAGAACTGTTTTTGTGTTCCATAGCACTTATTTCAGGAAAACTGCATCTCGTTTGTGTGATCATTTGACTAATGCTTACTTTGCCCTACTGGACTGTAAACTCCATGCGTGCATTTACTCACTAATGTATCCAAAGTCCCCAGCACAGTGCTGGCACATGGGGTACATAATTAATATCTTAAGAATGAATGAAAATATGTGTAAGCAGGAGTGAAAGAGCAATAGAGGGAGTTGTATTTGACTTTTCATGGTTACAGCTTGGTATTCAAGAATAAATACAAGCTGCATGGGATTCCTAGGTACATAAACCCTTATTCCTTAATCAAATAATGAGTCTTAATACAGGACATGGAACTCTAGCAATACTCAATCACAAAATAAATAAAAAGAGGAGCCATACCAAGACATATTCTAGTAACACTGACACTTTAAAAGTTGGGATTCCATTTGTATATTAATCTAATATATATTCACGAGGCACATGAAGTTTCTTTAAAAAAATCTACGGGGGAAAATGCCACAATTTTCCTTAAATCCCTAATTAGATTAACCCTATAATAATTCTTTATCTTTAGTCCCAGTCTTTCATGTTCTTAAACTTTTGTTTTATTTTACTTGATATAGAAAAGCTCCAACATTCACATTCTGTATCTTCATAAAATGACCCAATATATAAGGAATCTATATAATCTACAGCAGTTCCTAAGAAAACTTTTCTCTTAATAAAGGGCCTTCATAATATTCCATTCACCTGACCTTCAATTTCATGTAGGTGTTATAGTTAACAGACTCTAAACTTACCTTAGGACATGTGGGGTTTCTCGCTGTTTCAATCATTAGTGAAGATCCCATCCTGTCCCTTTATTAAAGGAGAAGAATTAAATTATATCAAAATGATTTTATTTCCCAATATCAGGGAACATACATTATGCAGTTCCTGTTATGTGGGACAAAAAAGAAAAATCTCCTCTAGGAAGCTTACAATCCAACTAATGCACATAAAACAATATATAGCTACCTATTAACCTCCAAATCAAACTACAAATATCTACAATCCTGCAGGAGGTTGTGTGTGTGGGGGGAGGAGTCGATACAGGCTTTCCTATCTAGGAAAGATGGATGGAGGTGTAGCTTGACAAGGACACCACTGATGGCAAGAAAACACATTAAAAGCCAGAACATATATAGAGTAAAGGCACAGAGGCAGAACAGATTTGTTGTTTTCAGGGTCCTCCTGATAGGATAAAGGAACTGTGCTGAAATAAGACTGCTGAACTATGGCAGGCTATATATAGAGCAGTCTAAAAACCAGATCAAGACATTCAGACTTCAAACCTGTTTTAGCAATACAGAGCCTATGCCACCCCCCAAAAATGCTTTTTAAACCATCTGAACTGGCATTTGAACTACTGCAACATTATAGAAATTGCCCTTAGGCAGCAATTTTCACAATTCCATTACAAGGAAATTTTATTCAGTGCTTATTTTTTTTCCAGACTTAAAAATTATGTATTTTCCCCCTGTACTGAATATAAAAAATGTTTGTGTTTTTTTTACCAACTTGCCTCAGTAAGGAAAAATGCCTTTCTAACAACATTTTTTTTCAAACAGTACTTACATTTCTCAACTAGAATATTAGTGAATTTCATATATTTAAAAATTAGGTAGCAATATACCCTTTATTATCTTTTATAAATACAATGTAAAATGCTTTCTATAAATGACAAGATCTTTGTCTTCCCTAACCAGATCTACATGTTTCTTCTGCATGAAGATCAAGGCAATTTTGTTCTCCTAAGGGTCTTTCACTTTATCTTTTCATAGAAATCTTCTATAAGATTGGGACAGAGATCCTGGAAGCATGATGCTACTTTCACACTTTAAGCAAAGGTCACATTTTTTGTTGTTGTTGTTTAAACCTTAATTTTATAAAGAGCTAAAAGGTTTTAGTGAATTGTTATGAATATAAACTTGAAGAGAAAATCAAAACATTAACTGCTTATTTTAGAGAAATGTTAAAATAAAATAAAACATTCCCAGAGTCTACTGATGTTGTAATTAAAAATAGTGTCCATTAAGTAACACAAAATCATTATCCCAGGGGAAAAAGAATATAAAAATGTTCTCAATAAACAATGAGAGAAAGAAAAATGACCCAAAAGGCCAGGGAATGGGCATGATAGAGCATTAACAGCAAGGCCTTCACTGAATTTTCCGATCTTCCTTTTCTGATTTCCATATCCTTGTATACAATCCCTTTCCACACAGATCCTGGGTTTGAGTGGTTTTGGTCAATAGGACATCAGCAAACATGTCATTAAACTAAGGTCTGGTGAGTCCTCATGCTCTGGGCTTGCCCTGATGGGATTCTGAGACTGCCACAGTGGGATAAAGCCCAGGAGGAGAGAGACCAGCTGTCCCAGCCATCTCAGCTGAGCTGCCCACTGGCCGCCAGCAGCCATGAGTGAGTTCAAACCACAGAATCATGAGACTTAATCATGACCTAAAAAAAAAAACTTAAACTTCAGGACTAGAAAATAATACAAAGATTTGCCTGATTTTGATGTAGAAAACATTTTCTAAATATCAAAGTTCAAAATTAAAGGAAAAGATCTGACTATATGAAGATTTTAAGCTCACATTAAAAAATACTGTTAATTAAACAGCACATTTTCAACATATCAACAAATGATTAATACATCTAAAATACAGTGCACAATGTCCCAGTAGGAAAATGAGCAAGTACTATGCTCTTGGAATCTGCACACTAAAAAGAAATTTTTTAAAAAATGTTCAAATTTATCAATAACCAATGTGATGCCAACTGGAAATACCAGTTTAAAAATCTCTAAAACTGACAAAGTTTTAAAAATTAAAATGCTTGGTGTTAAGTAATTCATGAAATGGAAACACAAATTGATGCTGGTGGCTAAGCTGGGACAACTGATTTAAATTCAGGTATACACATATATCTATCTTTAAAATGATTCTTAAAACATGTATACTCTCTGACACAAAAAATTTCACTGAAGAAGTTTATCTTAAATACATAACCAGAGATTTAAGTAGAGATGCAGGGTATCCACCAAAACTTTATTTTAGGTGCAAAAATATCTGAAATGTCCTCTTTTTTCACTAGGAAATTTGTTAGAAAATAGAACATCCATAAAATGGACTGTGAACAATCATTAAAACATGTCTCAAAAAATATCTAATGACATAGGAAACTAATCAAAATAAAATGCTAAGTGAAAATGCATATGCATTATCATCCCAATTTTATGAATGGTATGAATACAAATGCATACTCACAACCTCACACACACATACACTTATTTATCTCTGAGAAATTCTAGAAAAATGTACATCACCATGTTAATGGTGCTTTTGGTCTCTGCAGAACTATATATTTTCACTATTTTCTTTCTATATTTTCTATTTCATATTTAATAATTACTTTAGAAAAACATCAACATTGACCCAATAATTATGCTTCTTATAAACTGACCTACAGATATATTCTGAAGTGTGGGCAGAAATGTAAACTTTCCTATAACAGCACTGTTCATAATCACAAAAAAAATCAGAAACATAAATGTCCAAAATATTAGGATATAAATCTTAACACTAGGTTAAGAAAATATGGCATCACCCTGCAGAATGTAGCAGAGTCTTTTTAAAAATTTGGCAAGGGATTTTAATAAAGTTGAAAAAAGGGAAAAAGACAGAAAGTTGTAATTACAATATAACTCCTACCATATAAAATATATATGAAAATATCTATAATATAGGGAAAAAATTAGAAAATATAAGGTCTTTGGCTCTGAATAAGACTGTGGGTGATTTTAAGTTTCTACTTTACACTTATATTTTTTAGAAAGTGAGCATAATGGCTTTACAGTATTTTGAGGAAAATGTTTAAAATTATTAAATCTTTTAGAACAATATCTGTTAATGACTTGAGAAAGGCTAATAGTACTATGCCTTTTTAAATAAGGCCGGTGAGCACCTGTGGATTCTGGTACCCTGAGGGTTCCTGGAACCAACCCACTGAAGATGCGTAGGGGAAACTGTATGTGAAGGAAAAACAGGAGGCAAACATGTCCTATATACAATGTGGTCGCAACTTTTAAAAAGGTGACTGCAATTTTTACAAGCCAATCTCACACATGTGAACCCAACAAAGCAGTGAACAGAATGCAATTCACCAATATATTAACAGTGGTTATTCCTAATGAATGAGGTCAACAATTGAGTATTTACATTTTTCTGCTTTGTTTAAATACAAGACATTTTTAAAAAGAATAAATACAACTTACTTCAGAATGTTTTCCCATGTTTGACTGTCATAAAATGCATGGCTCCAACTCATTTTGACTGTTCCAACAATGACATTTTGTGAAAACACATCTGATCCTAATTTTCGATAAAGTTCCTCACATTCATCCAGGGGCATATGAAACAATCCCAACATGAAGGCTAATATAGCACCTGAAAGAAAGAATCCTCAGTTTTTATCAGCATGATCATTATAGTACTTATAAGATCTTCTGAGTCACAGACCTGGTTAAAATTCTAGCTTTCATACTTTTTGACTGTATCACTTGAGACAAACCTCTTAACCTCCCAGAGCTCTAATTCTGTTCAGCTATAAAATAAGGATAATTACAATAACTAAAATTCATACATTATTGTAACACTGGAATAACACATGTAAAGGCCATTACCAGGCCTCACAGAAGATTCAACAAATACCAACCACTGATGATAATTTTAAAATATATAAAAAGGTGCTATTATACGTTAAATAACATATTAATTAAGATACTGTGGTAGGTAATGTCCTTTCTAACCTTAATTCCTTAGTTTTAGTCACAGAATACAGTATATTTGACAACTTATCAACTCATTAAAATAATTACACCTTCAGGTTGGTCCCAGAAACTCACATAACAAAGAAATTAGGTCTCTGGGATGTCTTTTTAAACAGCTGACTTAATACCCTAGCAGCAACTGATATCACACACTGCCATCTAGTGTACCTAGCTGGCATTACCCTGAACTAAGGAGGAAAAGGGGAGAAGAATGCTTTGGGGGATGCAGAGAAGGGTGTGAGGGGCAAAGTCATTATCATAATGCATTTTAAATATTTTATGTATTTTTTAAGTCTTTTTCTAGTAAAAGAAGTCTTCAGCTTGTTTTAAAATTCATTGTATGGTATTAACTATGTAACAGAAATGGTTATTTATCAAGTTTCAGAAAACATTTACACTGGAAATAACCTGCCAAAAAAATTAAGTTGCTTTTAAGGAAAGCTACTATAAAGATAAACAGATATTTAAAAAACTGAATTTACTGCACGGGTAGAAAAAAGAACAACAGAGATGTTAACTTTAAACTAAATATGTATTTTTAACTTTACAAAAACTATATGTGCAAACAAAAGTTCTATATTAGAATATACAAAATGAAAAAATAAAGGAAGATTATGAGCACTATAAGTTAAGGTTAACATAATCAAGAAGACACAGCGGAAGAGATACACTGTGGTAAGTGCAGAAATGCACGTATCACACAAGATACTTTACTCCGTGGATGAATCTCTGATTTGAATCCCCCTTATCGAGCATCCACCTACTAACCATGGTGCCAAAGCAAGAAGTTAGCCTGTAGATACATTTAAAGGTATGAGTTGCTAGGACCATTTCAAATGTTAACAGAAATGGCCAGGATAACAGCTTCAGGAAAAAAATTCCAGGAACATTTGCCCTGGGAAAGGTCTCTTTAAGAAAAGTTTCCATAGTTAAATAATTGGGTATATAAGTATTACTTTCCTATCCTGTATTACTTTCCTATCCTTCTGGAGAAGGAAATGGCATCCCTCTCCAGTACTCTTGCCTGGAAAATCCCATGGACAGAGGAGCGCGGTAGGCTACAGTCCATGGGGTCGCAAAGAGTTGGACACGACTGGGCGACTTTGCTTTTTTTTTTCCAATCCTGAGAGTGAGTCTCAGTACATTTTTAACATACTAGAAGATTTAAGAAGTGCCTCTGTAAAGAAAACTGTTTGACTTTCTTTGTATGTGTTAGTCGTTCAGTCATGTCTGACTCTTGAGACCCCACGGACTGCAGTCCGCCAGGTTCCTCTGTCTGTGGGATTTTCCAGGCCAAGAATACTGGAGTGAGTTGTCAGGCCTTCCCCCAGGGAACCTCCCCGGCCCAGGGATCGAAGCTCGGTCACCTGCATTGCTGGCCGATTCTTTACCATTTGAGCCATCAGGGAAGCCCCTTAATTTTCTTTAACCCAGGCTTTTCCAAATTTGCTATCATCTGAGGAATCACTGTTTGGTGTAACATCACAGGAATCATCAACTCCTTATGCTTCTGAAATTATCCCCACAACTGTTATTGAGTTTTCAAAATGGAGCATAAATTAACATGCCCTTTGGGAATATGTCATACTTGGTCCAGATAATACAGAGAAATCATTTGGCTTTGATGCTGGTAGTCTTTAGGACTACTATCATAATTCTGAAGAATGAGAAAAAAACAGAAAAAAAAACTCTATGATGATGAACTAATGCAAAGTAAGGAACTCTCAGGTACAGCAGAGATCTGTGATGCTAACAGTCCTTGAGCGTTCCCCGGGCAGTAGGCAACAGCCAGGGTCCCTGAGAAGCCTCCTGGATGTACACACAGGAGAGCAGGGGTGTGGATGGGGTGGCGGTGACACACGGGTGAGACGCTGATACAGGAAACAAAAACAAAACCAACGGAAAGCAAACAAACATTCATCTGATGGTGAGTCAGTGAAAAACTAAAAGTTACTCAGAAACACCATATTCTAACTTGCCAATTTCTTCTACATAAATATGAAACTAGAATTTTAAATGTACATCAGTTAGGGATATTAGAGTAGCAAAAGTGTCCTTCTGTGAGGAAATTGCTTCTTATATCCTTTTTTATCTAGTTGTCTGAAATCAAAACTTAAAACAGATAAATGTGAGAATCCATTTAAAAGATTTCCTCACAGAGGGACACTTTCCAAAAGAAAGCAAAATCTTATCCATCCTTGATGTTCTACTGGTTCAAGTACAATTTTGAATACCCACCATTTTGTGGGCTTCCCTGGTAACTCAGACATAAAGAATTCACCTACAATCCAGGAGACCCAGGTATGATCCTGGGTCGGGAAGATCCCCTGGAGAAAGGAATGGCAACCCACTCTAGTATTCTTGCCTGGAGAATCCCATGGACAGAGGAGCCTGGCGGGCTACAGTCCATGGGGTTGCAAAGAATTGGACATGACTGAGCAATTAACACTTTTTCACCATTTTGTTACTTTCCTTAAGGCAATTAATTTACAAATTGTTCTTGTCACTGTGGCTTATTTAAAACATATTAGAAAAGCACACTAAAATCTGTTTCTGAATGTTAACTTATTTCCAATAGCATTTTTAAAAGTTCATTAAGCAAATTAAAGGACTATTCAGTATCAAAATATGAAACTAACATCCATCATTTCAGGAAATGACCATGATCTTAATCATGAGAGTTTAATGTTCTTTTTCTTAATGCACTGCTGGGATGTACCACTCCCATATAATAATAACAATTACCTGTGCTTACACCACAAATGTAATCAAAGAGTTGATGAACTGGCTTCTGAGTAAGTTCAACCAATTTTCGTAGTGTCTGAAGAGCAACCACACCTCTGTAGGAAAAATAAAAGGCAAAAATGAGAATTCCTGTTTTAAGGAAAGCTAATCTATTGGTCCCATCACTTCATGGGAAATAGATGGGGAAACAGTGTCAGACTTTTATTTTTGGGGGCTTCAAAATCACTGCAGATGGTGAGTGCAGCCATGAAATTAAAGGATGCTTACTCCTTGGAAGGAAAAGTTATGACCAACCTAGATAGCATATTTAAAAGCAGAGACATTGCTTTGCCAACAAACGTCCATCTAGTCAAGGCTATGGCTATGGTTTTTCCAGTAGTCATGTACGGATGTGAGAGTTGGGCGGTGAAGAAAGCTGAGTGCCAAAGAACTGATGCTTCTGAACTGTGGTGTTGGAGAAGACTCTTGAGAGTCCCTTGGACTGCAAGGAGATCCAACCAGTTCATCCTAAAGGAGAGTCCTGGGTGTTCATTGGAAGGACTGATGTTGAAGCTGAAATTCCAACACTTTGGCCACCTCATGCAAAGAGTTGACTCATTGGAAAAGACCCTAATGCTGGGAAGGATTGGGGGCAGGAGAAGAAGGGGACAACAGAGGACGAGATGGCTGGATGGCATCACCCACTCGATTGACATGGGTTTTGGTAGACTCTGGGAGTTGGTGATGGACAGGGAGGCCTGGCGTGCTGCGATTCAGGGGGTCGCAAAGAGTCGGACACGGCTGAGTGACTGAACTGAACTGAACTGAATCTATTGACTAAAACAATCCCTGGTTTTCTAGTTTATAGGCTAACATGAAAACTAGTAATATAAATTAGCATCAGTTAAAATTGCCAAAGGTTTCTGGATTGCTTTTGAAAATACAGTATCTAAATAATGGTATTAAAACCTGGGTTACGGCAGCACATTTTGAATTGACACTAGTATCTCTTTAAATAAGACAATGAAGATATGGCAATATAAGGTATTTTAGCAGACACTATAACTCTGAAAATTCCTTAAACTCTGTATTCACCGGTTTTGGGATGTCATGCATTGGTTTCTCCACTTACCAACATGGTTGGTAACCTGTGCCTCTACACATTTCATTTTCTGTAACTCATCAGTCATATTTTTAAGCTTTATTTATCCATTTTTTTTAAAAACTCTCAACTATCTCAAGACAAGGTTCTGCACTAAGGAGGTATTAATTTATGCTGCTGACTTTGTTCATTTCTGAATCCTCACCAAAGGCAGCAAGTAGCTTCAAATGTGAAAGATGAAACAGCCTAGGAGATACAGGCCAATTTAGGGTGTGTGTAACAGGTGGACAATCCTCAATACTGGAGGACATACATATACAATTAAAAGTTTTAGCCTCAAAACAAGGTGTGGAGCAGAGAACACAGTATTAATCTGGTACCATAAAATAAAATTTAGTGTCAAATTGTGCTTTGATATTGCAAGCACAAAGTCACTAGAAAATACTGTATTATTAAAGTAGAAAATGAAAGATTATTATTAATTGTAGAAATAATGTAAATTCGAAGACAGCTGATAAGATGGTTTATGAGAGACACTGCAGATTTAATGTGCCTTTAATGTGAGACATGAAGAATTAAAGATCATGCCGGATAAAATATATTTAACAGTGTGCCCTCTGTTATCTTATGAAAAGGAAAATAAAACATGCACACACACATGCACATATATATATATTCATACAGAAAAAATATTTGAAGAAATAAATCAAAATAGTAAAAATAATCTTGGATACATGAGATATGACTGTCATGTTTGGCTTGTTTCTCTTTATATTTTTTTCTCCTCCCAAGTTTTACTTCTATAAGCCAGAAGAAAACTGTTTTTAAAATGCAGTATTCATAAAGTAATTCTGGACAAATTTTAAAATCAGTATTATTTCTAGGTCAATTCTATGTTTAATGCTGTACCAGGCTCTGTTTTGTAAAAGAAATACAGGGCATGGGTTCCTTTTCCCATGAGCCTTCTTATCTTACTCGTTCTATACAAATTTCCCACCCTAGCTGCTTTCTCATAGTCCCCTAAACCAGGGTTTCCCAACAGCAACATCATTGACATTTTGGGCAAGATATTCCTTTGCTGTAGGAACTATTCCAGGCATTGCAGGATATTTAGCACCAATTGTTCTCCTCTCACTAAATTAAAGCAGGGATCCCCCAGTTGTAATAAGGAAAAAATGTCTCCAGACACTGACAAATATTCTCCAGGGGGCAAAATCATCTCCAGTGGAGATAATCACTGACCTCAACCCACCCTCATCCTAACCAATCTCTGGATTTTCCCAAATGTCTTCACTTCAATTTCTTCCCTGTATTGACTAATAAAACGAAATCAAATACTCTTTCGTCACAAACCTCTTTTCACTCTATAGATCCCTCACTCTAAACAGACATTTGAATGCTCTTTAAGGTTCTTATTTCAGATCTCAACTCAAATGTTATTTCTTCAAAGACTCACAATCATGATCACTCTTTAAAAACAGCACTGTTATGCTCTATCCCTTCACTTTGCCTTATTTTTCTTCATAGCACACATTATACATTTCTGTTTTTCTAGTTGTTCTCTCTTAAGGGAAGAGTAGAGATAGCAGGGAAGTAGAACACAAGCTAGAAATTTTAGGGGGAAAAGATTTATAAAACCAAGCCAAAGTGTCTAGCCAACAAATAATAAGGAACTACACAATCAGCAAGCATGGATGGATTGCCAGTAGTAAGAAAGGAGTCTGATGGTGAAACTGGTGAATTTTACCAATTGGTGAAAGGAGATGGTAAAATCTCCTTCTGAGCTAAGAATGCATTAAGTATCTCCTGTGTACACCAGAACCGGCATCTACAAGATGTAGGGAGTCGAAGTTACTGACATAGGCTCCTTTTCTAACAATCACTTTATTACTAGTTGACTAATACATATAGGTAAGATACACACAATAAAAGAAAGGTAACATTATACAACACTGCCAAAATTGTAAGAGAATCATGGTTGATAAACTGTCCTCAACTACCAAAAATGTCTGAGAAGATCAAACTAAAACATAAAGACTAGGTCACATTAAAATAAAAGGAAATTCAGGTATATATTAAAAGAAGTTCTTAGAATTAAAAGTTCTTAGATTGATAAATCAGTAAATCAAGAAAAATAATTTTATGTTTCACTTTAGAATTTGATTTTTTAATGACATAATTATACTGAATCAGTTTAAAAAATTCTTACAATTGAACTGATCTATAGGTATGCTTTTTTTTCAATTGATGTATAACTGCATACGACATTGTACCAGTTTCACATGTGCAATGCAATGATTCAACATTTGTATGCACTGCAAAATGACCACCCCATCTGTCACCATATAAAGTATAAATTTTTTTCCTTATGATGAGAACATTTAAGATTTACTTTTTAAAGCAACTTTCAAATTTGCGAATACAATATTATTAACTACAGTTCCTATGCTGCACACTATATCCCCATGACTTACCTATTTCATAATTGGAAATGTGTACCTTTCACTTCTCTTCACTCATTTCACCCACCCTCCAACCTGCCTTCCATATGGCAACCACCGAGCTCTTCTCTGAGTCTTTGAGTTTTCTCTTGCTTTGTTTTCGTTTCTTTTTTTTTTTCCATTTATTTTTATTAGTTGGAGGCTAATTACTTTACAATATTGTAGTGGTTTTTGTCATACATTGACATGAATCAGCCATGGATTTACATGTAGTTTTCCTTTCTTATATGTCATATATAAGTAAAATCAAACAGTATTTGTCTTTCCCTGTCTGACTTATTTCACTTAGCAAAATAACCTCAAGTTCTACCTATGCTGTCACAAATGACATTTCATTCATTTTTATGGCTAAGCAGTATTCCTGTGTGTGTGTATACACATATCCTTCATATATTCTTTACACATTCATCCATCAATGGACACAGATTGTTTCTACATCTTGGCTACCGTAAATAATGTTGTAACAAACAAAGGTACAGATATCTTTTCTAATAATTAGTGTTTTCATTTTCTTCTGATAAATACTCAGAAAGTGAAATTGTTGGATAATATGGTAGTTTTATTTTTTTAATTTAGGATCTATAGTTTTAAAAAGATCATTTTTCTAATACACTAATGGACAGAAAAAACAGTCTTATAGTCACCAAGGGGATGAGGGTTGGGGAGAGATGGAGTTGGAGTCTGGGGTTAGCAGATATAAGCTATTATATACAGAATGGATACACAACAAAGTCCTACTGACCAGCACAGAGAACTCTTTTCAATATTCTATGATAAACCATAATGGAAAAGAATATATTAAAAAAAGAATGTATGTATGTTATAACTGCATATCACTTTTGTTATACAGCAAAAATTAAAACAACATTGCAAATCAACTAACTTCGGTAAAAAGAATTTTTAAAAAATCACTTTTCTAGCTTTACCTGGTTCCTCCACCATCAATTGCGAGAATTCGGATTCCTCTTCCTTTCACTGGATCCACATAGCCAATTAAGGCCAAAATTTCTCTAACTGCAGCCTGTAGAGTTTCATCCTTAATTTGTCTCAGTCGTAGTAAGTAAGGAATAATTTTTTCCTATATTGAAAGTAAAGACATTTTGCTGCTTTTGTCACAAGAGTGAAAATATATCATTGTTTTTAATCAACACATGTAGATCATCTCATGTAATCAGAATGCCAGTGTTTATTACTTTCTCAGTAATCTTAAATGATAGACTAGCTTTTCACATATTACTGTCAACTAATATCTAGAATGTATCTGTCCTAATACCCAGGCCAAAAATTAACTTCAATCCAAATATTTTTTAAAAGGTTCAGTGCTTAAAAATTAGAGAAAATGCCATTTGCTTATTAACACAAATTTACAAAGTGCTGTCACAACAAAAGGTTAATATAATATAGTTCATACAATATTTTGTCCAAATCCTAAAGAGGATGAAATTGCTTCATAGTAATTATTGGAAATTAAACTTGTTATTAACAGAAAAAAATAAACTATCTCATGTATACTGCATATGGAATACAAGGGTAGCTCATTGTGAAATATGAACAAGCGTTAATAAATAAAACTAAGGTAGAAGGCAAAGGGTGACCATTACAAACAAGTAATTAGTTTAAACAAACCTGAGACCTCAAGATTCTAAGCATTCAACTTCATATTGTTGATCAAAGGCAGGAGACTAAATAAATCCTAGGGGTTCTATGTTGAGTTTACCTGAGCTTCTCTAGCTACTATACACAGAAGCATCTCATCTTGTCAGCACCCCAAGTTTAAGAGAACAATTGAGTCACAGCTATACTTGTGCTTTGCCGTTGTTCAGTCATGTCCAATCCTTTATGACCCCCTGGACTGCAGCAGGCCAGACTTCCCTGTCGTTCAGTAAATCAAGTGACCTCACAAGGCTGCAATCATTCTGTCTACTATGATAAATCAGATTTGGAAGGGGGATAACTGCTGGGAAGTATAACTTTTCTTCCCTTGAGGCACTTGCTGATTTGGGGAAGAAAAAAAGGATTGAAAAGCTGGGCTTGGTTCCCACAGCGGGCCATGAATGGAGGCCAGAGAAATCAGCTGAGCATTTAGAATCTCAAGGGTCTGGAGCCACAATACTGAAGCCTTGACGGGCCTCAATCACATGACTGGTTTCACCTCAAGACATTTGCTAGATTCTTTATGTGGAATGACAAGTTCAAAAGCTAGAATGAAAAACTCTGAATGTGAGAATGGGATTTTCTGTAGTTTTGAGATTTTAGTGGTCAAGAGGGTGGTGGTGGTAGACAGCACGCCAGGTTCTCAACTAAAAGTCCTAGAAAAACATACCCTAAAAATTGGGTAAACTAGAGGTGTCAGCCAATTGTAAGCCAGCCATGACGCAGCTCTGACCCTAACTTAACTGAAGCTATCAGTGCCTCACTCTGTATATCAAGTAAAGGAACAAACAGACTATCTCTGGAAAAAGAAATCATCTGATATGGTCTAGAGCCTATGCAATATTTAAAATTTACAACATCTAGCATCCAGGAAAATTATAAGGTATGTGAATCTGGTACCAAATGACCAAACACCAAAAGGTGATCTTGATGGTATTATAATAGAATAAAAATAACAAAAATAAAATTACTATCCCCAAACATATGTGTATATGTGTGTGTGTGTCCCGTCCGACTCAGTCCCGTCTGACTTTTTGCAATCCTATGGACTGTAGTCCACCAGGCTCCTCTGTCCGTGGAATTCTCCAGACAAGAATACTGGAATGGGTTGCCATTTCCTCCTCCAGGGCATCTTCCTTACCCAGGGATCAAACCCAAATCTCTCACATATCTAGGAATTAAATTTTCAAAAAATCTAACAAAAGATATATAAGACACCTACATTGAAAAGTTTTTAAATATTAAGTGCCCTGGTCTGAATATTTGTGTCTTCTCAAAATTTCATATGTTGAAATCTTAACTCTCCCAAAATGACAGTACTAGGAAGTGAAGCCTTTGGGATGTGCTTGGTCATGAGGGTGGAGCCTTTATGAATCAGATTAGTGCCCTTATGAAAGAGGCTCCAGAGAGAGCCCTTGGAGACTCCACCAGGTGAGGACACAGTGAGAAAGCACCCGCTGTGAACCAGGAAGAGGGCCATCTTCAAGAGCAATCATGTTGGCACCTTGATTTTGGACTTCCAGCTTTCAGAACTCTGAGAAATAACTGTCTGCTGTTTCTAAGCTACCCAGTTGGTGGCATTTGTTATAACACAGCAACCTGAATAGACTAAGACGTTGAGGGAAAATAAAAGCAGTCCAAATAAATGGAAGAAGACATGATTTTCAAGGCTTGGAAGACACTACTGTAAAGACTTAATTCACCACAATTACTCCATAAATTTAATGTAATCTCAGTATGATTTTCTTATTTTTAAATTTTTTTGATAGTATCAAATTCCCCAAGAAAAAAAAATGAAGAAATAAAAGGTTGTATGAGGAGGACTTACATATAGCTGAGGAAAGAAGAGAAGTGAAAGACAAAAGAGAAAAGGAAAGATAAACCCATCTGAATGCAGAGTTCCAAAGAATAGCAAGGGGAGACAAGAAAGTCTTCCTAAGTGACCATTGCAAAGAAATAGAGGAAAACAATAGAATGAGAAAGACTAGTGATCTCTTCAAGAAAATTAGAGATACCAAGGGAACATTTCGTGCAAAGATGGACATAAAAAAGGACAGAAATGGTACAGACCGAACAGAAGCAGAAGATATTAAGAGGAGGTGGCAAGAGTACACAGAAGAACTATACAAAAGAGATCTTAATGACCTGGATAACAATGATGGCGTGATCACTCACCTAGAGCCAGACATCCTGGACTGTGAAGTCAAATGCGCCTCGGGAAACATTACTACAAAGTTAGCGGAGGTGATGCAAGTCCAGCTGAGCTATTTCAAATCGTAAAAGATGACGCTGTGAAAGTGCTGCACTCAATATGCCAGCAAATTTGGAAAACTCAACAGTGGCCACAGGACTGTGAAAGGTCAGTTTTCATTCCAATCCCAAAGGACAATGCCAACGATGTTCAAACTACTGCACAACTGCACTCATTTCACATGCTAGTAAGATTATGCTCAAAATCCTCCAAGCTAGGCTTCAACAGTATGTGAACCAAGAACTTCTAGATGTTCAAGCTGGATTTAGAAAAGGCAAAGGAACCAGAGATCAAATTGCCAACATCCATTGGATCATAGAAAAAGCAAGAGAATTCCAGAATAACACCTACTTCTACTTCATTGACTATACTAAAGACTTTGACTGTGTGAATCACAACGAAGTATGGAAAATTCTGAAAGTGATGGGAATACCAGACCACCTTACCTGCCTCCTGAGAAACCTGTATGCAGGTCAAGAAGCAACAATGAGGACCAAACATGGGACAACAGACTGGTTCCAAATTGGGAAAGGAATGTGTCAAGGCTGTATATTGTCATTCTGTTTATTTAACTTATATACAGAGTATATCATGTGAAATGTGGGCTGAATGAAGCACAAGCTGGAATTAAGATTTCTGGGAGGAACATCAATAACCTCAGATATGCAGATGACAACACCCTTACAGCAGAAACAAAGAGGAACTAAAGAGCCTTTGATAAAGGTTAAAGAGGATAGTAAAAAAGCTGACTTAAAACTCAACATTCAAAAAACAAAGATCATGGCATCCAGTCCCAGCACTTCAGAGCAAATAGATGGGGAAACAATGGAAATAGTGAAAGACTTTATTTTCTTGGGCTCCAAAAGCACTGTGGACAGTGACTGCAGTCATGAAATTAAAAGATCATTGCTCCTTGAAAGGAAAGCTATGACAAACTTAGACAGTGTATTAAAAAGCAGAGACATTACTTTGCCAACAAAGGTCCATATAGTCAAAGCTATGGTTTTTCCAACAGTCATATACAGATGTGAAAGTTGGAAGATAAAGAATGCTGAGTACTGAAGAATTGATGCTTTTGAACTGTGGTGTTGGAGAAGACTCTTGAGAGTCCCTTGGAATGCAAGGAGATCCAACCAGTAAATCCTAAAGGAAATCAATCCTGAATACTCATTGGAAAGACTGATGCTGAAGCTGAAGCTCTGATACTTTGGCCACCTGATGCGAACAGCCAACTCATTGGAAAAGACCCTGATGCTGGTAAACATAAAAAGCAGGAGGAGAAAGGGACAGCAGAGGATGAGATGATTGGATGGCATCACCAACTCAATGGACATGAATCTGAGCAGCTCCATGAGATGGTGAGGGACACGGAATCCTGGCGTGCTGCAATCCATGGGGTCACAAAGCATCGACACAACTGAGCAACTGAAAAACAACAAAGCTGATTCTCAAATTTATACAGAAGCACAAGTGCCAAGAATAACTAAGCCAATTACTAAGAGGAAGAACAATGCTGGAAGAGTTATACTACAGACATCAAATTTATTACAAAGCTACAATAAATTGGGCTTCCATAGTAGTTCAGACGGTAAAGCAGGAGAGCCAGGTTTGATCCCTGGGTTGGGAAGTTCCCCTGGAGAAGGAAATAGCAACCCAATCCAGTATTCCTGCCTGGAGAATTCCAAGGACAGAGAGCCTGGTGGGCTACAATCCATGGGGTTGCAAAGAGTCAGACATGACTGAGCGACTAACACACACACTAAATTAGACAGTACAATATTTAAACAAGGATAAACAATGTATTAACAGAAAAGAATACAGTGTTCAAAAATATATCCATAAATAATCACCTGATTTACAATGACACTCTTCAATAAATGGTGCTAGGTCAACTGGATATAGGCATTTCATAAAATCAAGGCTCCTACCTCACACTATACAATCAAACCTATTCTAGATAGTATATGATATTCTATAATAGTATATATGTAAAAGTGAAAGCAATAAAGTTTCAGAACCAAACACAGGATAAATCTTTGCCTGATGTTAAAACAGGTAAAGATTTCATAAATAGGACACAAAGTGCTAATCATAAGGAAAATATTTATAAACTGTAGTATATTAAAATTAAGAACATCTACTCATCAAAAACCATTAGAGAGAGTGAAAGGTAACCCACAGAGTAGACGAATATATTTATAAGACACATACATGTATAACATATACAGGTGTTATAATATATAAAGACATATCCATAATTAATAAAGAAAATTTCCAGATCAAATAGAAAAGGCTGATCAACCCAACAGAAAAATGAATAAGACCTGGCCTAGGCATTTCATGAGGGCAGTAAACAGTTCAGCTCAGTCACTCAGTCATGTCCAACTCTTTGCGACCTCATGGACTGAAGCATGCCAGGCTTCCCTGTCCATCACCAACTCCTGGAGCTTGCTCAAACTCACGTCTGATGAAGTTGATGATGCCATCCAACCATCTCATCCTCTCTCATTCCCTTCTCCTCCTGCCTTCAATCTTTCCCAGCATCAGGGTCTTTTCCAATGAGTCAGTTCTTTGTATCAGGTGGCCAAAGTATTGGAGCTTCAGCTTCAGCAGTAAACAAATGGCCAATAAACACTGGAAAGCTGCTGAACTTCAGTTACCAGAGAAGTACAAATTAAAACCACAATTTAAATCACTAAACATCTAACAAAATGGCTAAAATAAGAAGATAAAATAAGGCATTAGAGAGGAGGAAGCATAACCAGAAGGCTCATACAATCCTGGCGAAAGTATCAACTGACAAAAGCACTTTGCAAAACCACCTGGCAGTACCCACTAAGATGAGAACAGGCATATTCTATAAGCAGGACTGCCGCTGCTGCTGTTGCTGAGTGGCTTCAGTCGTGTCTGACTGTGCGACCCTATCAGCTGCAGCCTGCCAAGAACCTCTCTTCAAGGGATTCTCTATGCAAGCAAACTGGAGTGGGTTGCCACATCCCCCTCCAGGGTATCTTCACAACCTAGGGATGAAACCTTGGTCTGCTGCATTGCAGGCAGGCTCTTTACTGCTGAGCCACCAGGGAAGCCCAAGCAGGACTACTCTTACGTTTTCCAAAAGAGACATCCCAGAAGTACTATTCCTATATATTTCCAAACAGGAAGCTATCCAAATGTCCGCTACATTGCACTATATCATTCAACAGAATACATAACAATGAGAATAAAGGTTTCTTAGCTACACTCATCAGTATAGAAGGTTTCCACAAACATAATGCTGATGGGGGTGGGGGGGCATAAAAGAGCACATTCAGTACCATTCCATTTATATAACAAGCAGAAAGAGGTACTACTAACTAATCTATACTGCTAGAAAACTGGTCAGTCTTTTTAAAGATAATGATTGGAAAGGAGTATAGAGAGGCTTTTGGAAACATTCTGTTTCTTAACTGGGTGGATGTTATATAGATGTGTTCAATTTTGAAAATTTATGGAGCTGTATACTTATAGTATATACATTTTCTCTGTATAATATTTTTACAAAAATTTCAAAAAAGACACAAGAAACAGCTTGAAGGGCACCCTACTAGTCAAAGTTAAAATAAATTACACATTTAAAAAAAAGGATGAGGGAAAGATTATGGAAACACAACTTATGAAAAATTATGAGTTCATAATGATAATAAAAGGAAAAAAACACCAAGGATTCATCTCACCATTGAAGCAGCTTTTAGAGCAAACTCTTTACTTTGAAAACTGGAGACTAAGTAGAAAGAAATTACACATTTCTTTTACTTTTCCCGAAACATTGATTTCTGAGAGTAACTAAATAGCTTTAGCTGGGTGAAGAAAGCTCTACTTTACAGGAACATGTCAATTATAAGGCAGAAGGAATGACAGAATTAGAAATTTATCATTCTGCAACCCTAATAAAATGACAAGTTTTGGAAACAATTAGGTTAACAGTTGGTGGACTAATATTTTTAGCCTAACTGTACAGTGAAAAGATAAGACTGTAATCTTCCAAATTCAGTGGTAACCTCACTATTACTAATCGTTGTTTAACCAATTATGTTTAGACATGATGCAATATACGGTGAATAATATCATCTGCAGTGTGTTCCAACAAGAAAACACTAACGCAATCAAGTCTTTATATTTAAATTCCAATGTGCAAGAAACAAAAAGGAAGAAGGAATATATCAACAATACCAACAAAAAGGAAGCTAGGTAAGCTCAGAAGGTTAGTCAGTCTACAAGAAAATATATATCAGATTTCTCCAAGGTATTGAAGGGTCCCTGGATTTAAGGTCAGTTATGAGTTCTCAAAGTTTCTATTAACAAAACAGGTCACAAGAGACTAAAACTGAAAACTATCCAGAAATCCATCAACACTACCATGAGTAAATAAGCTGCAATACATTCATACAATGGAATACAAAAGAAACAAGAATGAATGACCTACAACTACCCGCAACAATCTAAAAGATTCCTACCAGTGTGCTGAGCGACAGAAACAACAGTTTACATAATGTACAAAACCAGACAAAACTAACTTGTGATCCTTTTTTGGGAGACTATGATTGAAATGGAGTCCAGGGGAAACTTCTGAAGTGCTGACAAATTCTACTCTTCATCTGGGTGCTGGCTATGTGAAGGTGTATGAAAACTCATTGAGCTTTATACTTACAATTGCATGTGTATCATACTTCAATAAAATGTTTTTCTTAAAAGTTCTTTAAAGTATGCATATTTTTCTTAGACGTTTGCTTTCAGTGTATCACCCAAATGTTAAAATGACTTAAAAGCATATCCATATTAGGAAAATTTATCTTTTAGGTAAGAGATTATACATATATGAAAGATAATTACAAATTCTATGAACATGATATTCTAAAGTTTAGCTATTACAATATATGTATTGTATGAAATTTGAGGGAAAATTAATTAAAAATGTGTAACTTTTTAGCAAGACTGTTATCAAACTGTTGAATAAATATGAACTAAGTTAACTGACAATTTTTTGGATGGCAAGTAAAAAATAAGCACTGATGGATCTCTAACAAAATATTAACACTATCCATTCTTTATATGACATGTCCAAATTGTTAATTATATGTTACAAATAATCATAGCATTGAGGTAGAGACATCATTCACATTTTATGGCATTTCAGGGCTTCCCAGGTGGCACGAGTGGTAAAGAACCTGCCCGCCAATGCAGGAGGCATGAGACAAGTTCGATCCCTGGGTTGGGAAGATGCCCTGGAGAAGGGAATGACAACCCACTCCAGTACTCTTGCCTGGAGAACTCCACAGACAGAGGAGCCTGGCGGGCTACAGTCCATGGGGTCGCAGAGAGTCAGACACAACTGAAGCGACTTAGCACGCATGCTACCATGAAAACAGTCTACTTAAATAGATCTAAATTACTTTCACTGTTTTATATTTGAAAAAACTGAGGCAAAGAAAATCTATTTGTTTTATTAATAGAATCACACGTTCAACTGCCAATAAGATCATAAAAATTTTTAGACTTTCAAATACAAAAAGATCATGAAATAAAAACAAGTAATGGTTTTACTTATGAATTACAACTCCTGTCCGAACAGTAGCTGCACAGCATGAACACTTAACATTGCATTTAAGAAAACCTTGGTAGCTATTAGGTAATTCAACTAATACACTAGATATATCTTCTTATCTTGGAAGTATCTTAAAAATACAAACAAATATGAGTACTAGGAGCATAACAAATGACAGAAGAAAAATGAGCATTTAGTGCAATGCATATCACAAAATAAATGGGCAATTACTAAGTATGTAAAACACCACATGTATGATAAAACCATGAAAAAAAAAAAAAGAAAGGTGTTGCCCTCCCCATTTCAGAAGATTTACTAGTACTTTTATTCCAAGAAAAAACCAGACTAAAGGTAATCAAAATTACCTTGACAGCCACTCCTTTTCCCTCAGGAAATTCTAGAAGATGGAAAGTCAGTTCTTCAACTCTATTAATGCAGAGCCTTGGGTCAGTTGTTCTTCTTAATGCTTGAACTAACGCCCGGGTTCTGTTATCAATACTCACTCTGGCAATGATCTGCAACGACATATTAAAGTATGTATGATTCAAGTCTGAAAACTGCTCCAGTGATACCAACAGATGATCAAAGTTCTTCAATCACATAAGGAAATGAAACTTAGAAATCTGATAAAAATTAAAACTTAAAATCACAATAAATTACGACTTGCCTTTTCTCGCTGAAGAGATAACCGCCTTTTCTCCTCTATGTTTTTGTCTTTGCTGACAGCCTGCTCGGCTTTTGTCGCCTCTTCCCGCTCTTCTAACTGACTCTTTGAATCATACTTTAGTTTGGGGACAAGTCCACCAATATAACCACCTACTAAGGCTTGTACACCTTCCGTGGGACGAGACAGAAAGTTAGCAATACTCTGTTTAGTAGAAATGGGAAGAACCTCAGGTGTCTCACTGGGACTTCCAGGCTTGTCCTCAGAATATAAAGAAGCTTCTGAGTCTAGCTTCTTATCAGACAGGATGCCAGGATCTGGAGAACTGGGTTTCTCATCTTCAACCTTTTTAAGTTCAAGTTCTGATTTTTCCTGGAAATGTTGATCTTCCTTCTGTTGAGACATTTTTTCCTCACGCTTGAAGTATGAATTAATATGACTTGACAAAAAGTAGAATGACTCTCCAAATTTTGTGGTTATATTATTTGTGTAATGAAAAAGGCTTGGTTTACCTATATTGTCTTTCTCTATAACCTGACTTTCCTTTGCTGGAAGAGAACTCTTTTCTGCTGACTTGTCACTATACTTTTTCAGAAACTTGATGGTTTGTTTAACGCTTTTCTGTTTTAACCAACCGCTATCTGTCACTTTTCTTAATATTCGAGAACTTGGCTTAAGCTGAGCTAAACGAGAAATCATTTCATTTTGCTTGCCAAAGACAGCCTTTGAAACAGAGTTCAAAGTGTTTTTAATACGGGACATACGAGGGCTCACTTTTGTAAGTCCCTTGGGAGCAGAAGTGCTAAGTCTCAAGATTCCAAGATGTAAACCATGGTGGCTTAGGGGGGAACAGTGCTTACTGCAAGAATGAGCTTCACTTTTGGTCCATTTACATCTTATTCTGCTTGTATGAATACCTCTCTGTAGACTGATGTGGCTTATCCTCCCGTAATGTTCAGGTGAGCACAAGAAAGGCAGCTGCTTGCTCCTCTGCTTCCCACAAAGACTTCTCGCATTACTAAGGAGGTAAATATAATATAGATCTATAGTCAAATTAATAGACATAACTTAAAAATTACTTATTTTCTATACGTTATGACTTTCACTTCATTCCTGAATGCTTCATTTAAGAAATGCCATAATTCATGGTCTTACCTAAAATGGCAAGAAAAAAAAAAAAAGATTAGGATTTAAGGTAAAACTGAAGTTGGGGAAGAGATAAAATACATTACATTACTTGAACTAAACTCAGCAACTTGTCTCAAAAGAAGATAGGACAATATATTTTCATGATGGCAATAGAGATCTCATTTTTAAGCAAATAGAAGGTAATTAAATCTTTTGGTATAGAAATCAATGAGAAAAGAAAGTGAGTAGTAGGATGTTTCATGAAAACTAATTTAGAGAAACTACCGGATAGATAAGGTCTCCAAAACACAAGACCGAACATGCAACTGTGAAACAAAATCTGTATTCATGGTAAGACAAGGAAAACTTAAACATAAAAGTTCTTCTCTGCCCCTTGGCCTCCTTTCTACCTGCACTCTCGACCTACCATACCTCCCCCACCAGCAGGAATCCCTGCTCCACATTCACAGCAACATTCTCCCAACATCAGCAAGACAGAACATCTTTTCTTGACCTTGTAAAGGGTCCCATGGCCCACTGTGATGGTACTTAAGTCTGGATTATGCAAACTGTCAATACACATTATTTTATGTACAGCCCTCTGTTTCAAAAAAACTTATATAAACTGTGTCTCAACTTCTAACAGGTGGAACAGTTCTCAGAGTTTTCTGAGATACTCTTCCTGGGTTATAATCCTCAAATTTGGCTCAAATAAAATTTCCCAATTCTTTTTTAGACCTACTGATTAATTTTTCATTGACACAATTTAAATATTCTGCTGTTTTTCTTCTTTATTATTGAAGTCTCGACTAGTTTATGTGACACTAGACATTAAGTTCTTTGAGGACAATAGTCAAGTCTTATACTCCTATTCACTGCAAACCATTTATAGAATATTTAATCTGAAACTTAGTCCCGCTGAAACCGAGTCCCTCTGCTGAATTTATTAACTTCTATCCAAAATGTTATTCTCCTGTCCAACACCTGTTCCCCTCAGGATTGAGGCATATCAAAGAAAAGGGGGGACTCAAACCAAGTAGGACCCTATGGGACCCCCTGATGCATGAAAGCCTCTGTGTCCCCAATTTCTTGTTTGTAAGAAAAAGGCCTTCAGCCTCCGAGACCCTCCCTGAGTTCCAAAGGGCAGATTCAAACAGTTAATTAAGACAGTGAGGGAATGCAGAGACATCAGTGCAGAGATGGGGCAGGGTCCTGGTTTATCCTGGGGGGATGTATATAACAATCAGATAGAAATCTCTGAGTTCTTCTAGGGGAACTAAGGCCCCTCCCCAGGAAGACGATGGTAATGTCAGGCTGAGCACAAGACCCAGACTGGCTGGAACCAGAAAGCTGATGACTGAGATTCCTGGGACACCATTTTGTCACCTCAACCTATCAGAAGAGGCCCCCCACAAATTCTGCTTATAAAATCTCTTCCCCCAAACCCACCAGAGTTCAGGTCTTTCAAGCAGGAGCTGCCTGCTTTATGGCTCTTGCAATAAACCCTTCTCCCACTCCAAACGTGGACATTTCAGTTTGTCTGGCCTCACTGTGTGCTGGGCACACATTCAACAACTTGATGCCAGATATAGTCCTAAATGCTGAGACCACAAAGAGGATACCAAGAAACTTTCAGTTTAGAGCTTGAGATAGCCTTGTAAAGAAGATTTCACAGTCTAGTAGTAACTGCTCATTTAAGCAAAGAAGTCAGACTAGAATAAACTATGTGCATACATGCTAAGTCGCTTCAGTAGAGTCTAACTCCTTGAGACCCCATGGACTGTCCATGGGATTTTTCGGGCAAGAGTACTAGACACCTTCTCCAAAACTATGTGTAACACCTAACAGACAGGGGCTCATAACCACAACATGAATGCCATTTAAAACAGACATTTTGTTCTTTCAATTGGTAAAATGCAAATAATGGATAATATCCAGTACTGATAATAACCTGGGGAAATGGGACTCAAAGGGCTACCTGACAGAATCTAAGGAAATTTTAATAGCTATCTATTAAAATTTTAAAGGCACATGTTCTTTGATTAGTAGTTCCACCATAAAGAATCTATCCTACAGAAATAACTGCACAGGAGTACAGGTATATATACACATTCTTTGCCACATTGCTTGAAATATCAAAACACTGATAAACAACTCTTAAGTGTCTTCTAGAAAGGGATGGTTAAATAAACTACGGTAGATAACATACAACACAATGAATTACAATGTAATGTTATATAGCAGTTAGGAACTAGATGATCCATTGTATCCAATGTATATATCCTTCATATACAGTATAGAGAGGAAGGCAAACTGCAATAACTTATGTATGAATATCAATAACACAAGGATACACAGATGTAGACACAAAGGTATTATGTAATACAAGAAAACAAAAACCTACATATGCAGCTGAAATCTGTGGCTACACACACATACACACATTCTGAAAGGGTAAGCATCTGTTTATTTATTCCTGTGAACTGAGAAGTGGAATTGAAAGAGAAGGGCTTTCGAGAGAACAGCTTTTGAGAAGGGCTTTTACTTTTGGATGGATTCTATTATTTACAAAGAGAAGGCATTGTATTTGTAATTTAAGAAAACAATGCAATGCACTTTAATAGATGGTACTATATGAATGGAAGACACAAAGTCAGAGCAGACATCCAGGTAAGTCTGAAAAAAAAAAAGATGCTGAAAACTGGGCAAAACAGTAATTCATCACATGGTAAAAGATGAGAGGGGAAGGAGAGAATTCTAAATAATGCGGAAAACAAACACAAACAAACAAAAAAAAGCATTTAAGAAAGTACACACAGTATAAGCAGGGAGCCAATAATGAGGGAGAAGCTGAAGATGATACTGCAAAGACAGGAGGAGCCAGATTATGAAGGGTCCGACAATCTTGCCATAGAGATTAAAGATCGAACTGTCAATGAACTATGTTAAGCAAAGGAATGAAATTAGGAAGGCGCTTCCAGCAGATCTCGACAGATGGAGTAATGGGACAAGACAGAATGACAGGAATCAAGAACCCATTGTGACTCTTCAGAAGATAGTCTGAACTAACATCTTTCCAAATTGCACGTGAACATGCTATTTTAAAATCTGTAGAGGGGAGGAAAGAAAAGAAGCAAAACTATCTGCCTTGCTGACTCTTCAGAACCCCTCAGGATCTGCAGTCAATGTAATAAGCTGAATTAACACAAAAGTTTCACAATCTCCAACGCAGAAATACATGATAAAATACATCTAAAGGACTCGTGGATAAAAAAGCTATACTCAAAACTAATAATGGACTCCTGTAACTCAACAACAAAAATCAAATAATTAAAAAATGGGCAAAGGACTTGAATAGATGAAAGATGTCATCCTTCTCTAAAGAGACATTCAGTAAATAAGCACAAGAAAAGATGAACAACATGACTGATATCAGAGAAATACAAATCAAAACCAAATGAGGTATATATCCCACACTTATCAGGGTGGCTATTACCAAAAAAAAAAAAGAAAAAAATACCTGAGAAATAAAGGACACTTCCAAAGCTCAGGCAAGAGACTCTCTCACTCAGCAATCCCCACTGAAGGAAAAATTGTAACCGAGATTAGAAACAATAGAAAAAAAATTAAGTAGGTTTAAGACGTTCAATGATAGAACAAAAATAAGGCAGCAAAAAAAAAAAAAAAAAACTGTGCAAAATGTACAGGAAGAGTAAAATTTTAGAAATGAAAATTCCAGCTACAAGCTAGTTACTAGATGTTACTGTAATATAATGACAAAGAAAGGCTGAAAAGGAATACGGGAAATATATACCAAGGCCTATATAATCAAAAGAAAGCAAAAAGCACCTTAAAGCAAAAATACTAAATAAGATTAAAAAGGCATACTATTCCATAGTAAAAGGAATAATCCACTTATTGACAGTTATTAAACCTCAGTTTCCTAGGTCTTGGAGAACAAGACAACTTATTAATAAACAAGTAACTGATACAATGTATAACAACAGATCGAGAAGTACCATGAAGAAAAATAAAGCTGGAGGCTGGGTAGAAAAGGGCCCAGGGACGGCTATTTCAGCTGATGTAGTCAGAAGAATTGAGTTGACACGTTACTGGAGATCTGAATGAACTGAGGAAGCAAATTATTTAAAAGTAGCCAGGAAAAAAGCACTCAAGGCAGAGGAAAAAGCAACCAAAGCTTTGGAGACAGGAATGACCTTTGTCTATTCAAGAATAGTAAGATTAAGGTAGTTAAAGTAAAGTAAGAAATAGGAGAAATGGTAGACACGGGCCCAAGGGTCAAGCAGAGAACAGAGCTATAAAAGCCAGGATTACAATAAGGGATCTGCATTGTTTCTTTCCAATAAGAGATAATCCTCAAGACCAACAAGAATACACCTATCAACTTGGCAAAGAAATACAGTATATAAAGCAAATCTGAAAAGGGGAACAATTAAGTCTAGACAATCTCATGATCATACAATTTTAAAACACTCTTCTAGAAGTGATAGTTATCAGGCCAAAACTGCCGAAAAGAGCTGTCAACAAAATCAACAAGCTGAATTTAACTGCTCCTAAACCACACTAGTAAATGCAGATAAGGGTTTGGAGAGCAAATTGAGCTGAGACAAAACTTAGATTGCAAACAGATAAGAAGATAAACTGTAAAGTGCCACCATCAACTGAGAAAAAAGCAGGAGGACCAGACTCTCTATTTATAGGTAGTACAAATACAGATGCAGGCATAAATAGAAGAGTGAGGCCTAGACCAACCACTGGGGAATGGGATGAAGTTGTAACTAGAAGAAATTCAGGAATTGCTAGGTGGAGGCTCCGCTAAGGATGGAAAGAATTAATTTATGGGGGACTTCACTTGGTTATACTGCAATTATGCAGACATGAAGTGACAGAGGTTTGGATTGGATTAAGATAAAAGTACTACAGGAGATGACTACTGCTCTGAGCCACACTTTGAAAACGGAGCAATCAGCGAAACACTGGACTTGGTGACAGCAAAGAATAGGGTCAGGAGAGGGAGGTGTCAAGACAACTTAAGGGTTTTTAATCAGAGAAACAGGGAGAATGCCATTTGTGGATATGAGATAGCTTGGAAGGGGGCCAATTTGATTAAAATCTCTTGGTTTTACAGAATGCAGAAACAGTGGGGCATTCACATGGAGACATACTACAGGAACATCGGCTGTTGGATTTATGTTTGGAGTTACTAGCACAGCGACAGCTGAAATCATAAGACTGGATTTACCAAAGAAGGGTGTATACAGGTAATACTTCTCCAGAATTTGGGGATCGCAGAGTTTGATAAAAGTTTTCTCTGCCTCAAAAAAATGCTTATCTGCATATATACACTATATTTTCCAAGACATTTCAGGATATTTACAGAAGTACTAAAGTATTCCTTGGGTTTCAAATTTTAAAATTCTGGTGTGGAGAGAACAAGGATAGAGCCTTGACAGCCATTCAGAGTTAGGAAGAGGCAGTTTGCCAAGCAGGAAAAAAAAAAAAAAGCACAGGAGAAAAGACATCCAGAAAAGCTCAGGGCAATGGCAGGACGTCAGAAAAAGTACTGGACACTGAATGAAATAAAATATAAGACATGGGAAATAAAGGTCAGAACTAAGTAAGACAAGACAGGAAGATGTTCGGCTAAGAGTTCTATGATCTTTTCACAAATATATGCTCCACACACGAAGCAGTAAGTACCCTCTGGCACAAATCCTCCGTCATTATTACTAAGCAAAAAAACAACTCAAAGATGTACCTTGATTAACTCTGCACTTGAAGCAAGTAAACATATAAACTAGTGAAAGTGATCTTTTCATCCAACATGACTTGTTACAACGACATTGCTCTCAAGGTTTTAACTGAGATCTGACCCAGGAACAGAAAAACAAGATCAACACTGAGAAAAAAGTTTAAGAAAAATGATGAAGTAAGAATATGTTCTTATATTCAAAGTACAACTAATGCGCACAAGAGATTTGACATAAACAGCTACAATGGGCATGAAATATTTGACTCATAAGAGGCATTAAACTCTCGGTTCACAGTGCAACAAATGTTTCTAAAACTCCCGGATTTAAAAATTCTTAGTATTTCACTGTCTTAACAGCATTTCCTCGATACACCAAAACCTACTTTTGTCATTTTTGAAAGCTCAATAATCGGGACTGTAGATTGGGATGCAGTTCCACTGGGATGTTACCGGAAGTAAAAAGCACCACTTTAAATAGGATTATGTGATAGTTCCTCATCTAAGTTCTCCCTAGGTGTCACCACTTTTTATTTAAAGTTATCATAGTATTAGGTATAGAAACCAGTCTCCTCCCCGCATGATGACTTATATGACAGCGACTGGAAGCAGTGCAACAAACCTTCACCTACTGAACAGCACACATCTGAAACCGATTAAGCAACAGGAGCGAGAGACAGAGTTCAGTGTGGGTGGGGTGACATAGAAACTGCTGATAATTAAAAGCCTGGAGCAGCCGACTCATCAGGTGTACTGACAGTGGGGAATGATGTAGGTAGAACAGGGACGCGGTTTTGACAAGCAACCGGGACCTGCCGGAGCACCTACTGCCCAGGGGAAGTCAGAGAGACTCAGGGAACCTCGGCTGCGAGGCTCGGGGGTGGAACTGACAGCTCCGGGCGGGACCAAAAAAACCTAAACAGTCTGAGCCGTGCGGACCAGCAAAGCCCACCAGGCCAGAAGAGGCGGAGAGCATCGCGCACCCCTCAGGCCTGGGACCGGCGGACCCTTCCGGTGCCCGGTCGCCTTATGGAGCCCGGGTCCGGGCGTCTCCCCGCCCTCTCGCCCTGGAAGCGCCCTCCAACGAGAGATAAGAAGTCCCGGAGGGGCAAATGAGTCCCCGGGGCGACTCGCGGCCTTCTCCCCTCGCCGACCGTCCCGCCGGCCCCCCACGGGCCACCTACCGGGATGCAGGCCGCAACTACTTGGGCGGCAGGGGCGACGCGCCTTTCCCCCGTACGCGCGTCCCCTCTGCCCGCCAGCATCAGCTGAGCTTCCAGCACAAACACCAGGGCAGCAGCTGGGGTGCCACCCTCCCCCAGCTCCGTCCCGCCCCAGCGGAAGTGACGCAGGGCGGCCGGGTCTACTGGCCGGCTGGGGAGGCGCTCCTCCGCCTCGCTGAGGCCTCTGCCTGCCCGTCAGCCGCCGCTCCGCCCCCTCCCCAGACATGCGCAATAGAGCAGGGCTGAGCGCGGCCGGGAGGCGTGCGTGCGTGCACTTGCCTGGGGGCACCAGCGGAGCCGCCGCCTGGCGACCAGCCGTGGCAGTTTCTTTGGCTCCGCGGGCTTGTGTGCAGGGCTCAGTACGCGCTTAGCTGAGCTAAGCATCCATCTCCGCGTCCATTGAGATTTTGTCCGCTCTCCTTCAGGTTCCCGGAACCCGGGCTGTGTACCAGCCGCCTGGAGGATGGTGAGCGGCATGGACCGGGGTCCTAACCACTCTGCCGTCATCATTCCTGAGCTTCGCCACTTGGACTAAAAATCGCTGGAAAGCTCTTTCACATACGTTATCCTGTTGGAAGTCAGCCAGGAAAGCCCCGCTACCCTCTTCTTTCCAAAGGGTCCCACACTTAACACATTCGTTTTTCAATCCTAACATTTTATGCCTACCAAGTCTGCAAATAGCCTATACAACCCATAAGGCAAATACAGCTCATGGCCTGTTTCTGTACGTCTGCAAAGTAAGAATGGGCTTTTCATTTTCAATAGTTTAGGGGGGGCGGGGAAAAAGACTTTTGGGACACGTGACATTGACACCAAATTCAAATTCAATGTTCTTTTAAGAAAAAAAAAAAAAGGTATTTTTTAGAGCATAGCCTTTATATGTCAAGAAGCTTTACTGCTAAAACAGGAAATTTGGATAGTTACTGTAGCTTCCTCTAAATAAGTTGAGGTTAGAAAACAGAAAAGTAGCCATTACTCACCTCAAAATGTTACCATGACAGATTCTCTTCTCTCTAGACTTGACTTGTCTCGCACGGGTGAATGTTACTGCTCTAGTCCATGTAAGATGATTGTGAGGTGTTTAAGGAAGGAATTGTATGAGCTGTCACATAGTGGGTGTTGGACTTACACCTTGTTTTTTCTTTTTAATTAAGAGGAGGAAGCCCGCTTGCCAGGCTCTTGGGGCACAAATGGCTGGATTATGTACATCATAATGCCTGATAAACCCCTGCAGTGCGTGATCTAGACAGGTTGTTTAGGCATACTATAGTTAAAAGGTACATGCATAAACTAAACTTTAGAGGCATATGGAAGTAACCTTAGTTCCAAAGAGACGTTCCTCCCTATTGTTAAAAAAATTATACTTGTTAAAACAATAGACTTTACTTAGGACTTTTGCCATAGGTGTCAAGGTTTTTGCAATTGGGGAGAGAGATTGGGCTGAATTACAAATACAACAGACACAGTTGGATATGTGTAGCCAAAGAACAGAGAGGCAGGGGCCAGTGGATTGAAAATTACTAAGAGGGGACGCCAAGGGTAGGGGTGATTCTTGCTAAAGCATTTTAACAAGATTCTTGCTAAAGACTGACCAGTGTGACTAGATATCAAGGTTGGGAGATGTTCTCTAAACTGACTCAGTAGGATTCTTGGTAAAATTGGACTTGGAAGACCAAAGCCAGGACCTGGGGAGGAAGCCTTGATGGAAGAGGGCTCAGAGAAATCAAATTAAAGTTTGACAAATGAGAAAGTCTTTGTCACCATCCAATCATCCATCCCCCCCACTTGTTTTCCTTCACTTCCTAATTTAGTCAGACTTTATCAAATATCTAAATTTTTCTCCCTTGCCAGAATTTTTTTTTTAACTCGTGAATTCTTCTCCTTTGCTCTTTCTTTCTCACTGTTGTCCACCTCCATACCTTTAATCCCCATAACTTTAACCAGCCTGAAGTCTGAGGATCTTAGTGCAGGATCTCTCAAGTCTTTCCATTGCTCTACATCTTGGCCTCCATTGCTTTAGTTTAAGCTTTCATCTTCAATCTTGTTAAACTGGTTTTCCAGCCTGTAACTGACCTCTAACCTAGAGTTATTCTCTTCTGGGCAGCCAAGATAATCTTTCTAAAGTGCAAGTCCAATCACGTGATTTCACTAATTAAAAAGTTTATGCTTCATCTTCATGGAATCAAGTGCAGGGCATGATACGCGTCAAGCCTAACAAGTTTCCAGCCTTAATTTCATTACTTTCCCCTTGCTCTTTACCCTCTGTCTGTACTTCAGTGTTCAGTCACCCAATCGTGTCTAACTCTTTGTGACCCCAAAGACTGGCCGTAATTCAGTCAGTTCAGTTCAGTTCAGTGGCTCAGTCGTGTCCAACTCTTTGCGACCCCATGAATTGCAGCATGACAGGCCTCCCTGTCCATCACCAACTCCCGGAGTTTACTCAAACTCATGTCCATCAAGTTGGTGATGCCATTCAGCCATCTCATCCTCTGTTGTCCCCTTCTCTTCCTGCCCCCAATCCCTCCCAGCATCAGGGTCTTTTCCAATGAGTCAACTCTTCGCATGAGGTGGCCAAAGTATTGGAGTTTCAGCTTCAGCATCAATTCCAATGAACACCCAGGACTTATCTCCTTTAGGATGAACTGGTTGGATCTCATTGCAGCCCAAAGGACTCTCAAGAATCTTCTCCAACACCACAGTTCAAAAACATCAATTTTTCGGTGCTCAGCTTTCTCCATAGTCCAACTCTCACATCCATACATGACCACTGGGAAATCCATAGCCTTGACTAGATGGACCTTTGTTGGCAAAGTAATGTCTCTGCTTTTTAATATGCTATCTAGGTTGGTCATAACTTTCCTTGCAAGGAGTAAGCGTCTTTTAATTTCATGGCTGCAATCACCATCTGCAGTGATTTTGGAGCCCCAAAAAATAAAGTCTGTCACTGTTTCCACAGTTTCCCCATCTATTTCCCATGAAGTAATGGGACCAGATGCCATGATCTTAGCTTTCTGAATGTTGAGCTTTTTTTTTTTTTTTTTCATTTATTTTTATTAGTTGGAGGCTAATTACTTTACAACATTGCAGTGGGTTCTGTCATACATTGACATGAATCAGCCATGGATTTACATGTATTCTCCATCCCGATCCCCCCTCCCACTTCCCTCTCTACCCAATCTACCCAATCCCTCTGGGTCTTCCCAGTTGAATGTCGAGCTTTAAGCCAACTTTTTCACTCTCCTCTTTCACTTTCATCAAGAGGCTTTTTAGTTCCTCTTCACAATCTGCCATAAGGGTGGTGTCATCTGCATATCTGAAATTATTGATATTTCTCCTGGCAATCTTGATTCCAGCTTGTGCTTCTTCCAGCCCAGTGTTTGTCATGATGTACTCTGCATATAAGTCAAATAAGCAGGGTGACGATATACAGCCTTGACATACTCCTTTTCCTATTTGGAACCAGTCTGTTGTTCTATGTCCAGTTCTAACTGTTGCTTCCTGACCTGCATATAGGTTTCTCAAGAGGTGGGTCAGGTGGTCTGGTATTCCCATCTCCTTCAGAATTTTCCACAGTTTATTGTGGTCCACACAGTCAAAGGCTTTAGCATAGTCATTAAAACAGAAATAGATGTTTTTCTGGAACTCTCTTGCTTTTTTGATGATCCAGCGGATGTTGGCAATTTGATCTCTGGTTCCTCGGCCTTTTCTAAAACCAGCTTGACCATCTGGGAGTTCACGGTTCACGTATTGCTGAAGCCTGGCTTGGAGAATTTTGAGCATTACTTTACGAGCATGTGAGTTGAATGCAATTGTGCGGTAGTTTGAACATTCTTTGGGATTGCCTTTCTTAGGGATTGGAATGAAAACTGACCTTTCACAGTCCTGTGGCCACTGCTGAGTTTTCCAAATTTGCTGGCATATTGAGTGCAGCACTTTCACAGCATCATCTTTCAGGATTTGAAATAGCTCAACTGGAATTCCATCACATCCACTAGCTTTGTTTGTCATGATGCTTTCTAAGGCCCATTTGACTTCACATTCCAGGATGTCTGGCTCTAGATGAGTGATCACACCATCGTGATTATCTGGGTCATGAAGATCTTTTTTGTACAGTTCTTCTGTGTATTCTTGCCACCTCTTCTTAATATCTTCTGCTTTTGTTAGGTCCATACCATTTCTGTCCTTTATTGAACCCATCTTTGCATGAAATGTTCCCTTGGTAGCTCTAATTTTCTTGAAGAGATCTCTAGTCGTTCCCATTCTATTGTTTTCCTCTATTTCTTTGCATTGATCACTGAGGAAGGCTTTCTTATCTCTCTTTGCTATTCTTTGGAACTCTGCATTCAAATGGGACTATCTTTCCTTTTCTCCTTTGCTTTTTGCTTCTCTTCTTTTCACAGCTATTTGTAAGGCCTTCTCAGACAACCATTTTGCCTCTTTGCATCTTTCCATGGGGATGGTCTTGATCCCTGTCTCCTGCACAATGTCACAAACGTCCATCCATAGTTCATCAGGCACTCTGTCTATCAGATCTATTCCCTTAAATCTATTTCTCACTTCCACTGTATAGTCATAAGGGTTTTGATTTAGGTCATACCTGAATGGCCTAGTGGTTTTCCCTACTTTCTTCAATTTAAGTCTGAATTTGGCAATAAGGAGTTCATGGTCTGAGCCACAATCAACTCCCGGTCTTGTTTTTGCTGACAGTATAGAGCTTCTCCATCTTTGGCTGCAAAGAATATAATCAGTCTGATTTCGGTATTGACCATCTGGTGATGTCCTTGTGTAGAGTCTTTTCTTGTGTTGTTGGAAGAGGGTGTTTGCTATGGCCAGTGTGTTCTCTTGGCAGAACTCTATTAGCCTTTGCCCTGCTTCATTTCATACTCCAAGGCCATAATTATGGTTCCTCAAATGCCTTGTGCTTTTTCATGCTTCAGTACCTTTGCTTATACCTCCTCCAAAACTAGAAAAGCTTACAAACTAAAGATACTCTTACTATACAATCCAGAAATTGTTATTCTTGGTATTTACCTGAAGGAGTTGGCAACCTGCATGTAGATGTTTATAGCAGCTTTATTCATAATTGCCAAAACTTGGAAGAAACCAAGATATCCTACAGTAAGTGAATAGATAAGTAAACTGTGGTACATCAGATAATGGAATATTATTCAGAGCTAAAAACAAACTTTCAGCCATGAAAAGATGTGGAAAAATCTTAAATGCTTATACCAATCTACAAAGGCCATATATTGTATGATTCCAACCATATGACATTCTGAAAAGGCAAACTATAGAGATAGTAAAAACAAACAAACAAAAAATCAGGATTGGGATGGGGGCAGGGTGTGAATTAGGCAGAACACAGAGGATGTTCAAGGCAGTGAAAACACTCTGTGATATTTAATGATGGATACCTGTCGTTACACATTTGCTCAAACTCATAGAATATACATAACCAAAAGTAAACTCTAAGATACACTATGGACTTTGGGTTATTATGTTGTGCCAGTGTACATTCATTGATTGAAACATATATGTACCACTCTGGTGGGGGTGGCTTTCCTGATGGCTCAGATGGTAAAGAACCTGCCTGCAATGGGGGAGAGCTGGCTTCGGTCCCTGGGTCAGGAAGATCCCCTGGAGAAGGAAATGGCAACCCACTCCAGTATTCTTGCCTGGAGAATCCCATGGACAGAGAGCCTGGTGGGCTACAGTCCATGGGGTCACAAAGAGTCAGATTCGACTGAGCGATATCTTAATCTGTAATGTATGTGTGAAAGCAGAGGTAAATGAGAAATAGCTATACCTTCCTCTCAGTTTTGCTGTGGACCTAAATCTGCTCTGAAAAAAAGTGTAATTGAAAAGAAAAGAAACAGCAACACTGATTCATTGAATAAAACATGCCTTCCATGCGTGTTTGCTTCCCCAGGTTCCCTGCCACCACGGTATTTTTATTTCTTTGTTTATATGCCTGTGAGTTGCCTGTAGGCACGGAGTATAACATGACTATATGTGTATCCTTTGGGTCTAGCATACTACCCAGCAAAGTGTAGATTCTCTAAAATTCTGTATTATTGAATTGATTTTTAATTTCATTCAGATTACCATTTAATAAGTTACAAATGGAAATTAAAACCCTTTCATGATTCTTTTGATGTTAGAAAAAAATTTAAGAGAAAAGAGAAGTTCAGTTCATTTTAAACACTATAAATTCAGTGGTGTGCAAAATAGGAAATTGTCTTCTATTTTTAATAGCGGGCTAATAATATTTAATATCCTTCAGGAAAAGATCACCCACTCCAGTGTTCTTGCCTGGAGAATCCCGGGGATGGGGGAGCCTGGTGGGCTGCCGTCTATGGGGTGGCACAGAGTCTGACACGACTGAAGCGGCTTAGCAGCAGCAGCAGCAGCAGCAACAGGAAAAGATCACACTTGCAATAATGTTAAACACAGTAATTGTCCTACCCTATATCCTTTGGCTACTAGATAAAATAGGTATCCACATTGCTCCTGTATTATTTATTTGTTCTCATTTGATTTACAAGGTTTACCAGTGATCTGTTTTAGACCTTTCTTTCTCTAAATCAATAGTCAACTTCTCCTTATATTGATTATTAAAGTTTGGCTTATAAGAACTCTTCAAAGAACTTCTAGCCTCTTTATTGTTCAAACATAACTCAATGCTCTAGCCCAAATAAATTAAGCAATATTGCTGTAAGATATTTCTCCAAATCATCCAAGTGAAGGATATGCCAGAAAATAATCCTAGAAGAATATATACAGTGGTAGGCAGAATAATGGCCTAATCCCTTGAACTTCTGAATATGTTACATTATAATACATGGCAACAGGGACTTTACAGATGTAATTAAGTGTACCGATTTTTAAAAAGGGATATTATCCCAAATTATCCAGGAGGTCTCAATCTAATTACACGAGCTTTTTCTCATGCTGGAAGCAGTAGAGATGTGGTAGAAGACAAGACAGAGAGAAGCCCAGGTGGTAGGGGTGGTTCAAACTGCTGCACAATCGCACTCATCTCACACATGAGAAAAGTAATGCTTGAAGTTCTGCAAGCCATGCTTCAATAGTACATGAACCAAGAGCTTCCAGATGTTCAGGCTGGATTTAGGAAAGGCAGAAGAACCAGAGATCAAATTCCCAACATCCACTGGATCATAGAAAAAGCAAGAGAGTTCCAGAAAAACACCTACTTCTGCTTTATTGACTACACCAAGGCCTTTGACTGTGTGGATCACAACAAAGTGTGGAAAATTCTTCAAGAAATGGGAATACCAGACCACCTTACCTGCCACCTAAGAAATCTGTATACAGGTCAAGAAGCAACAGTTAGAACTGAACATGGAACAACAGACTAGTTCCAAATTGGGAAAGGAGTGCATCAAAGCTGTATATTGTCACCCTGCTTATTTAACTTATATGCAGAGTACATCATGAAAAATGCTGGACTGGAAGAAGCACAAGCTGGAATCAAGATTGCCGGGAGAAATATCAATAACCTCGGATATGCAGATGACACCCCCCTTACGGCAGAAAGTGAAGAAGAACTAAAGAGCCTCTTGATGAAAGTGAAAGAGAGTGAAAAAGTTGGCTTATAACTCAACATTCAGAAAACTAGGATCATGGCATCTGGTCCCATCACTTCATGGCAAATAGTTGGGGAAACAATGGAAACAGTGAGAGACTATTTGGGGGGGCTCCAAAATCACTGCACATGATGACTGCAGCCATGAAATTAAAAGATGCTTGCTCTTTGGAAGAAAAGCTATGACAAACCTAGACAGTGTATTAAAAAGCAGAGACATTACTTTACCAACAAAGGTCCATCTAGTCAAAGCCATGGTTTTTCCAGTAGTCATGTATGGATGTGAGAGTTGGACTATAAAGAAAGCTGAGCACCAAAGAATTGATGCTTTTGAGCTGTGGTGTTGGAGAAGACTCTTGAGAGTCCCTTGGACAACAAGGAGATCCAACCAGTCCATCCTAAAGGAAACCAGGCCTGACTATTCATTAGGAGGACTGATGCTGAAGCTGAAACTCTGGTACTTTGGCCACCTGATGGGAAGAACTGACTCATTGGAAAAGACCATTATGCTGGGAAAGATTGAAGGGGTGGGGAGAAGGGGATGACAGAGGATGAGATGGTTGGATGGCATCACCAACTCAGTGGACATGAGTTTGAGTAATCTCCGGTAGTTGGTGATGGACAAGGAAGCCTGGTGTGCTGCAGCCCATGGGGTTGCAAAGAGTTGGACATGACTGAGCAACTGAACTGACCTGAACTTTTTAGTATAAGTATGTCCCACAAAATGTCTATAAACTGTGTAAAGGTAATTGTATTAATTTTCTTTTGCTGCTAAAACAAAATATCACAGTCAATGACTTAAATCAAATTTATCTTGTCACAATTCTGTAGGTCAGAAGTCCAGGCAGGATCAACTGGGTCCTCTGTTCCAGGTCTCCCAAGATCAAAATCAAAGCGTCAACTGGCCTAGGCTGACCTCTGATGGCTCTGTCAGAGGACATTCTTTTAAAAGCTATTTGAGATGTAGGCATAATTCTGTTTTTACAGCTATAGGGCTGAGGTTTTGATTCCTTTGCTGGCTGTTAGCCAGGAGCTGCTCTACACTCCTAATGCCAGCTGTGTTCCTTGTCAAATTGTCACTCCTTCTCCCCACCAACCTTCAGTTCAGTTCAGTTCAGTTGCTCAATCGTGTCCGATTCTTTTTGCAACTCCATGGACTTCCCTGTCCATCCCCAACTCCCAGAGCTTGTTCAAACTCTGGGAGTGATGCTATCCAACCATCTTATCCTCTGTTGTCCCCTCCTCCTCCTGCCTTCAATCTTTCACGTACTGTTGAAACCTGACTAGGAGAAAGTTGAGCATTACTTTGCTAGCATGTGAGATGAGTGCAATTGTGCGATAGTTTGAACATTCTTTGGCATTTCCTTTCTTTGGGATTAGAATGAAAACTGACCTTTCACAGTCCTGTGGCCACTGCTGAGTTTTCCAAATTTGCTGGCATATTGAGTGCAGCACTTTCACAGCATCATCTTCTAGGATTTGAAATAGCTCAATTGGAATTCCATCACCGCCACTAGCTTTGTTTGTCGTGATGCTTCCTAAAGTCCACTTGACTTCACATTTCAGGATATCTGGCTCTAGGTGAGTGATCACACCATCGTGATTATCTGGGTCATGAAGATCTTTTTTGTATAATTCTTCTGTGTATTCTTGCCACCTCTTCTTAATATCTTCTGCTTTTGTTAGGTCCATACCATTTCTGTCCTTTATTGTGCCCATCTTTGCATGAAATGCTCCCTTTATATCTCTAATTTTCTTGAAGAGATCTCTAGTCGTTCCCATTCTATTGTTTTCCTCTATTTCTTTGAACTGATTGCTGAGGAAGGCTTTCTTATCTCTCCTTGCTATTCTTTGGAACTCTCCATTCAAATAGGTATATCTTCCCCTTTCTCCTTTGCCTTTTGCTTCTCTTCTTTTCACAGCTATATGTAAGGCCTCCTCAGATAGCCATTTTGCCTTTTTGCATTTCTTTTTCATGGGGATGGTCTTGATCACTGCCTCCTATACAATGTCACGAACCTCCGTCCATAGTTCTTCAGGCACTCTGTCTATCAGATCGAATCCCCTGAATCTAATTGTCACTTCCACTGTATAATCGTAAGGGATCTGAGTTAGGTCATACCTGAATGGTCCTGTGGTTTTCTTCAATTTAAGTCTGAATTTGGCAATAAGGAGTTCATGATCTGAGCCACAGTCAACTCCCAATTGTGTTTTTGCTGACCGTATAGAGCTTCTCCATCTTTGGCTACAAAGAATATAATCAGTCTGATTTCGGTATTGACCATCTGGTGATGTCCACGTGTAGAGTCTTTTCTTGTGTTGGAAGAGGGTGTTTGCTATGACCAGTGCATTCTCTTGGCAAAACTCTATTAGCCTTTGCCCTGCTTCATTCTGTACTCCAAGGCCAAATTTGCCTGTTACTCCAGGTATTTCTTTACTTCCTACTTTTGCATTCCAGTCCCCTGTAATGAAAAGGGCATCTTTTTTGGGTGTTAGTTCTAGAAGGTCTTCTACATCTTCGTATAACCATTCAACTTCAGCTTCTTCAGCATTACTGGTCAGGGCATAGACTTGGAGTATTAGAATGGTTTGCCTTGGAAATGAACAGAGATCATTCTGTTGTCGTTGAGATTGCATCCAAGTACTGCATTTCAGACTCTCTTGTTGACTGTGATGGCTACTCCATTTCTCCTAAGGGATTCTTGCCCACAGTAGTAGATATAATGGTCACCAGAGTTAAATTCACCCATTCCAGTCCATTTTAGTTCACTGATTCCTAAAATGCCGATGTTCCCTATTGTCATCTCCTGTTTGACCACTTCTAATTTGCCTTGATTCATGGATCTAACATTCCAGATTCTTATGCAATATTGCTCTTTATAGCATCAGACTTTACTTTTATCACCAGACACATCCACAAGTGGGCATTGTTTCCACTTTAGCTCAGCCTCTTCACTCCTTCTGGAGCTATTTCTTCTCTCTTCTCCAGTAGAGTATTGGGCGCCTAACAACCTGGGGAGTTCATCTTTCAGTGTCATGTTCTTTTTGCCTTTTCATACTTTTCATGGGGTTCTCAAGGCAAGAATACTGAAGTGGTTTACCATTCCCTTCTCCAGTGGACCACGTTTTGTCAGAACTCTCCACCATGACCTACTCGTCTAGGGTGGCCCTACATGGCATGGCTCCTAGTTTCATTGAGTTAGACAAGGCTGTGGTCCATGTGATCAGATTGGTTAGTGTTCTGTGACTGTGGTTTTCATTCTGTCTGCCCTCTGATGGAGAAGGATAAGAGGCTTATGGAAGTTAGTTGTTGCTTATCTGAAACTTACATTTAACAGGGCATCTTGTGTTTTATTTGGCTAACCTAATTAGGAAGAATTGATGAGAAGCCATTGATAATTATTTCCAAATGGAAGTATGTGTAAAATGTAGAATAGGTAAAGAAAAACATTTAGTATAGGAAGAATGACAGCACAAATAAATGAAAATAAGGGCTGTACACAGCTTTTCCTGAGAATGGGGTAAAAGCCAAAAGTTTAGATGTTGGGTTGGAAAACAAAGCTGAAAATTTTACAAAGAGCTAAATCACAAATAGCCTTGGATGGCTGACCTAGAAATTCACTCTTTGATGATGATTTACAGTGGGGTATAATTTTGGTGAAATAGATATTATAACTTTTTGTTCCATTTTTTAATTCATTACAAATGCAATGTGGCTATAATAGTGGCAGAAGCTATTAATGAGCTAATTTAAATTAAATAAATGAATAAACAATCAAAAATACTTGAACACCTTGAGAAGAGGAAAAGATCTGTTTAAAAGAAATGGGAAGTTAGTTCTCTCTAGGAAAATTAGTTAATACTTAGGAATGTGAGTCATAGACAAAGGCAAAGCAAGCCTGTATGCAGTTGAAATATTCAGAAACTATGATGTACTTATAAATCCCCAAAGAGCAGGAAGTGAAACTATTCAAGGGAATCACACTGTGTGAGTCAAGAGAGAATCTTAGCACATCAAGAAAGCACAAATGGAAAAGCTTTCCATTTCCCCCAGCCAAACATGTACAAATGTCAGAAATTTGGCAGCATGGTGGAAGGAGAGGTGCCCTGCTAGCTAATGTGCCAGGTACTATAATTCAAATGAATGGTTTTGAGTTAACTAGACTGTATGGGGGAGAATTTCCTAAACTGAAATAAAATAGTCCACCAAACGTGGTGTGGGCAATGGGAAGAGATAGGGAGCGTGCTACCCCAGTAACATCCATAACACTACCTGCTGGAAACCATCTGAGGATATTGGCATTAACTTCCTCCTCTTCCTCTGACATTACCAAAGTAATTTTAACTTTAAAATGTATTTGCTATTCAAATAGAAAGAGGAAGTAAAACCTGATTCCAACCTCCTTGGAAAATAGTATTTCAAATATTTTCAAACTTCTTAAGCAATTTTGAAAGCTGCAAAAGGCACATTTTACACTATTTTCTGTATTCTAAAAAAATGACTTGTCAACATATAGATGGCCAATAGACACTGTGAAAAGATGCTCAACATCACTAATTATTAGAGAAAGACAAATCAAAGCTACAATGACCTCACACTGGTCAGAAAGTCACCATTAAAAAATATACAAGTAACAGATGCTGGAGAGGGTGTGGTAAAAGGAAAACTCTCCTACACTGTCGGTGGGAATGAAAGTTGGTGCAGCCACTGCAAAGAACAGTATGGAAGTTCCTCAAAAAAACTAAAAATAGAGTTGCCATGTGATCCAGCAATACCACTCCTGGCATATATCTAGACAAAACTATAATTCAAAAAGATACATGCACCCCTATGTTCATAGTAGCACCATTTACAATACTCAAAATATGGAAACAACTTAAATGTCCATCAACAGATGAATAGATAAAGAAAACGTGGTATATATATACCATGGAATACTACTCAGCCATAAAAAAGAACAAAAATAATACCATTTGCAGCAACATGGTTAGACCTAGAGATTATTATACTAAGTGAAGTTAGTCAGAAAGAGAACGACAAATATCATTTTTAATCACTTATATGTGAAATCTAAAATATGGCACAAATGAGCCTATTTATGAAACAGAAACAAATTCACAGACCTGGAGAACAGACTTGTTACTGCCAATGTAGGGGAGGGATGGATTGGGAGTTTCGGATTATCAGATGCAAGCTATTATATTTAGAATGATCCAAATGTATAGCACAGGGAACTATATTTAATATCCTATGATAAAACATATTGGAAAAGACTGAAAAAGAATGTGTATGTATATGTGTGTGTGTGTGTGTGTGTGTGTGTGTGTATATATTTGAATCACTTTGCTATATAGCAGAAATTAACACAATATTGTAAATCAACTATACCACAAAGGAAAAAAAAAACAGCTTCTTTAAACAACAAAAGAAATGATTAGTAGCACTATATAAGTGTGATTATATACTCTATATTATAAAGTCATTATATTCATAGTTTTTTTTTTATAATTTATTTATTTTTTCAGTGGGTTTTGTCATACACTGACATGAATCAGCAATAGATTTACACGTATTCCCCATCCCGATCCCCCCTCCCACCTCCCTCTCCACCCGATTCTTCTGGGTCTTCCCAGTGTACCAGGCTATTCATAGTTTTTTTAAACTTACACTCAAATTTCTTGCCTTTGCTTTATGCCCAGAATAAAATCAATATATATATATATAGATTCCATATAATGGATCTTAAATCTAAAGAACTCAAGATATTTTGACTAGTGTGATTTGGTTAGCTTTATAATACTTATATAGATATCTTAAAATTTCTTGTTAAGCATAATTAAAAAATAATGTTTATTACTGATAAATAAATGATGATGGAATCATTTCTCAGAGGTCTAATAAATTAGAACTCCTTGGTATAGTTCTAATGTTTGATTAAAAAACAAAGGTTAGGGGAGACTGGGATTCTTCATAAACTCAGCCAGATCCTGCTGCTGCTGCTATTGCTGCTAAGTCACTTCAGTCATGTCCGACTCTGTGACCCCATAGACGTCAGCCCACCAGGCTTCCCAAATGATTTGTACAACTGGATGTAAAGCCTCATTGCCTCTACACATCTCTCCCAACTGACAGTATTGTGCTGCACAAGGTTGGCAAATTGTTTCAGAATGGGCTTTCCATGGATGCAATATTCTGTCTTCAAACATGTGTGTTTAAGAAAGCAGTTTTATACCTTCAGGTATGATCAGACTTTTAGAAAATGAATTAACTCTAATCAGATTCATAAGAGTTTTTTCCCCCCAAGCAGTACATTTTAATTACATTTGTTCTTTAATAGCTCTATCTGTGTATACAGACTGGGCAGCATACTCACTTATTGATAAAACACTTCACAGCATAGAAAGTCAGAAGAATTCTTTATTACATGTGCTCTCTCTCCCTGTCCCAGATTTGAGATATAATTGAATACTACCTTGTGTAAGTTTAAGTTGTGAAAAATGTTGATTGGAGACACTGACATATAGCAAAATGATTACGAAAGCCACAGTGTTAACTAACACCTCTGTCACCTCACTGAATTATCATTTCTTTTTAATGGTGAGGACATTTAAGATACAATCTCTTAGCAATGCTCAAATATAGGATACAGTATTATTAACTATAATCCCCATGTGGAATACTATATCCCCAGAACTTCATCTGGAGGTTTGTACCCTTTGACAAATGTCCGCATTCTACCCCACCCACTTCCCTGTAACCACCATTCTACTCTTTGGTTCAAAAGAATGCCAATATATTTTTTTACATTAGAAGATATGTGGCTTTTTTGGATACATGCTATCTAAAACATCCTCTTTCAGATGAAAAATCGAAGTACCAGAGGCAAAAGAAAAAAATCAAAGTACCTGGCAAATATCGGTTGGCACAGCAAAATGATGGAAAGAAGTGATTACAGAAAACTTGGAAACAATAATAGTATGCTTTTCTATAACACAAGAGGTCCCTCTGAGTTTTTTTAAAATTTTTATTTAATTTTATATTTTTTAAGACTTGTTGGGTGAATTTGGTTACAGTTTCTGTGTGTGCTATAATGTCCTTCAGGAGGGGACTTAGATGGTGGCCAAGTGTACCAGGGGAAAACAAAACATACTCACCTGGCCACGAGGAGACAAGGTTGGCAGCTTGAGGAACTTGGCCTGGTTGTATTTACCAGACATGTTAGCCAGGGAAGCAGCACTGTCAGGGGCGGAATGTGCCAGAGCAGGACCCCCACTCTCTCCTCTTTAATGGTGTGCGTTCCGCTTACAGCAGGACAATGAGATCTCAGTGGACATTGGCTAGCCCCTCTACCCACCAACCCTGGGGTGCGAAGTAGCTTACCCATCCCAGCAGAACTTCCTACCTTAAATTGCAGTAGATAATGCCACACCCAGGCATGATGGGGCTTGGTATTCTCAGCAGCATAGCTTCTTCATGCAGAGTGAGACTCAGGGCAAAAGCTGTTTCTGGTGACTTCTATAACTTTATGGTGTTGGATGCCTCAGCAGAAGTCCCCACTCTTGCATACAGGGTAAGAGGCCCTCGTGTTTGATCACTCAAATGTAAAATAAGCCTGGGACAGTACTTCAGTTCACCTGGCCAAAGTGGTTTTACCTGTTAGTAATTTAATCTGTTGCTTTAATAGCCCATTCTTTCTTTTTTACCAACCAGATTACAGGGGAGACAGAGCCTCCATTTAATGTCATGGTCTTTTGATCAATCATGACCTTTGAAATGTGACCACTAATCACTGTCAATTTTATTCAGGTATTCACACAAGCTACTCAGCTTCTCTAATCCAATAAGGGAGGCACCCTTTTTTGCATAATGACAGGAGAAAGCTTTAGTTAAGCCAGACAAGGTGTCCACACAAACCAAGGCACATTTAGAACTTTTACTTATAGGGAGGGGGCCCAATATAATCAATTTGACAACCTCTAACCAGGTGGGGTCTCCAGTGTACCCCCAGATTCCTTTGGCAGTTGCTTTGGGCATTGTTTAGAACATCCAGGGCATGCTATTGCTGCTTTAACCGAGTCACTGTCTTTCAAGAGCAACCCAGCGTCCTTAGCAATATGGTATCTTACCAGGGCATTGTGGTGGTCACTCTTTCTTTGCACTCAATCTGTTGTATATACTGAAAGATCAGATCTTTGGATTTGTACCAGAGCTAGGCGTCAAGTTCCTGATGACCAGGGGGTGTCAGTGTTTTCTGAGCTGAGACATGGAAGACAGTGAGGACAGCCTGAGGCTCTTGCAGGTGAACACAAATGTCTTTCCATATATCCTGACCCCACAAGGGTTTATTTATATCACCTGTCCCTTGGTTTTTCATTGTCCAAGCCATGGGGTTAATCTCTTTAGAAGGGCCCAATTGTGGGTTCAAAGGGTTAATGACCAGGGCTTCTGAGTGACCCCCAGCCAGTGTTCTGAGGTCCACCCACTGGCTGCTGCTGTCCTGTTTTTATCCAGATGGTGTCACTGTTGGACCGAGTGACGACTACAGACCAAGTGGATGAATTGTCTCCTTTAGATCCATTTGTTTATCAGGCATCAGTGGGGGTTTCCTTGCTTCTCTCTCTATGGGGTGCAGGGGCCACCACAGGAATAGGGGTGGGCATTTGGAAGATCTGCTTACTCTACTTGCCCAGCTCAGGGGAGGCAAGTGGACTGCACAGTCCAAGGACAGGGGAGGGGAGGAGGGAAGAGCCTTCAGTTGCCTGGGTCCTGCTCAGAGTCAGCCAGTGGCCACATCCTCTTGGTTACTGCCTTCAGCAGTTTGTATTGTCTTGATATCAAGATCATGTTTCATTTCTTTATTTTAACAATGGGAAAGGAAAGGGAAAGAAGGAACACAAAAACCAACTAAAATATTCTTTTGTTGTTCAGTTGCTCAGTCGTTTCTGACTCTTTGTGACCCCATGGACTGCAACACACCAGGCTTCCCTGTCCTTCACCATCTCCCGGAGCTTGCTCAATTTCATGTCCATTGAGTCGGTGATGCCATTCTTACCACATGTATTTATTCTCTTGAAATAGCTTTAAAGCACAAACTAGATGATAAAATTGGGGCTTCCCAGGTGGTGCTAATGGTAAAGAACCCACCTGCCAATGCTGGAGACATAAGAAATGTGGGTTTGATCCCTGGGTAGGGAAGATCCCCTGGAGGAGAGCATGGCAACCCACTCCAGTATTCTTGCCTGGAGAATCCCATGGACAGAGGAGCCTGTTGGGTTACAATCCATAGGGTCACACAGAGTCAGACATGACTGAAGCGATTTAGCATGAATACACCAGATGATAAAATTAATGAATCATTACTGGAATCAAGCAAGAAGTCTACAGGTTTCTAAGTTGCATGACTCTCAGAAATTATTAAGCATTCACGTTTTCATGGGCATGCAGAAAAGCATGACTTCATATTATTTCAAAAACAGAACGCAGACTACTTTCTTACAACATTTGTGAAGAAATGTTTCTTCACTTTCCCTTGAAGAAGGAAGTATGTTAGTGTTTCAATATCTGAGATGTTTGATTAATATGGAATAAAAAGGAGGTTGGAAGATGGAATCTTTGGTTTTGAAATGGAAAGTGAGAAAACGTCCATGCTAAGATGTGCAACTAAAAGTGTCTCAACACAAAGGTTGAGATGACCCTAAGAGAAGACTCGGAGGACACTGTACAGGAGGATGTGTGTTGGGAATGTATGTTGTGTCCTAGAGTAGGATAAATGGAAGAAGGATTGGCAGTGCTCTAAGTTACATGCAAAAGCTTAGCTCCTTAACCTGAAATTTACCGCCTTCATTTAATAGTGGACAGACCATAAGGGGTTAATTGTGGACCTGTTCTCAGCATTCAGAATTCTTTAATCCTGTTCCTAAGATAACAGATAAAGACACTGCTAATTGCCTCCTGAAAAGATCTACCCGATCCCTCCTTGCGCACTGTACCACAGTACTTTTAGTGTACTAAAGGGAGCCCTCTTCTCAGCCACAGAATGTAAACCATAGAGGTTTTAAGATTGGATGAGGCGCCAACAAATAACCTCTCTGGCCAACAAGGTGTAAAGACAGTTCTGCTAGAGGGCTTCCAGCATGTCTTCTTTCCTGATAAAAAGAGTCACCACGGTTTTTTGTCTGCCTCCCCACAAGGTTGTGTGAGGACAACTCTAACAACAGCCACCATTTTGTATCTGTGAGAGCAAAGTCATGAGACACATGGGAAACCAGCCCAGAGTTCTGCCAGGCCTGAGTGCTCAAGAGAAACCTGCCCTGGAGCCATCTGTCCTGGATCTCTTGCAATGTGAGAGAAGAGCTTTCTCATCTTATTCAAGACAATCATATCGATATTGTTACTTGAAGGCAGAAATCACTAGGCTGTAAATCACACAGTGAGGCTAATTGAGATGTGTATTCCCACTCTGATCTGCCTTTAAGCCCCACCTCTAGGGTCATACCTCTCAGACTATAATCAATGCAGGAGGTAGGGCAGGATGTTTTGCCAGTGTGTATACAGTGAGCCTGGCTACGGAGGTAGACATTTTCTACCTACCAGTCTGTTTCACGGTCCATAAAGCTGTGTCTGCCTCAGTGTCTCCTCTGAAACTTGAGTTTCCTTGGAGGCATTTGGCCCCAAAGTAAACTCCAGTCCTCCACCTGAAGGATGAAACCCACTCTCACCCTTCTCAGAAGTGGTCCTCTGAAGGATTGCATCAGGATAAATCAGGATGACCTGGCAGCTTATTGAAAGTATGGGTGCCTGGCCCCATCCACAGGCTCTCAGGAAGTGGTGTCCTAATAAGCGTCTAGTTAACACTGATTTGGTGAAAGCTGAAAACTCTGCCTTATCCTCTGACTGTCCTTTCACTGGGCCCACACAAGAATAAGCACAATGCCAGTCTCATTGCCTCTGCCTACCCAGATTTGGGTTGCATCCACCTGGATTTCCTCTTGCTTTTTGCCCTTCACGCCAGGTTGAGCCGGCCAAAGTCTGTCACTTCCACAGGACATGTCACTGGACTGCCCACCTGCCCCCAGGGACAAGTCCACTGAGTGGAGTCCGTTTCCTCAGTCCCATCTTTTCTAGCTCAATCTTTCTCCCCAGTGCCCGCTATTAAGCCAAAATTAGTTAATTATCACGTCCGTTAAGTTCTCAGTGAGCCAGTGTCCAAGTGTCTGAAATCCACTAATTATCAGAAACTCAGATTTTTAAAAAATTCCCTAAAAGAAAAATCTGAGCCATAAACTTAGAGAATGATTGGAGTGTGAGAGCTAGGTCAGCACTGCATGGTTATCTTATGAAATCAAAATGCTTTTGATGTATCTGTCAGCTTTGCATTTTGTTCCTTAAAATAAAAAAACTCATAGGGCAGGGAAAAAATTCTATGTTGCTTATTTTATTTATTTATGTATTCATGTATGTACCTATGTATGTCTTTATTTAGAAAAGCCCAAAACTATTTTTTGACCATGCCGCAAGGCTTGTGGGATCTTAGTTCTCTGACCAGGGACTGGCCTGGGCCCTTGACAGCGAAAACCCAGAGTCCTAACCATTGGACTGCCAGAGAAGTCCCAAGAAAACCCAAAACCTTTAATTTTCAACATGAGCTACATGGTCATGAAGACTGTGCAACATGACCCACTCCAACCCATCAGCCCAAGAAACCCTCCCTTCCCCGGAACCCAAGAGCCTCCTGCTCCCAGAGACGAAAGGGGTGAAAGGTGAGTGGAGAGTAAAACTGAGGGCCAGGGGTCCTGCCTTCCTGCCAACCCCTTAGAGGCAGTAGTAGAAAGGGCTCTAGAGATGATGCCTGAGGCCCTGGGTTTAAATCTCCACTTTGCCCTCACAGAAGCTATGAGTCAAGGGGGTACAGTCAATATGCTGCCTATTTTAAAAATAAAGAGATTCAAAGACTCTCTTCCTTGCCCAAAGTGATATGGTGCCCATCTGAGTCCAAACTCTGGTGTAAATAAGCAAAAAGCTTTCCTCATTAACAGCCCTGGTTTAGTTTTATATTCCATTAACTATGCCTGTTCTCCTTCCCATGCCTCTACAGTCAACGGGCAATTTTCAAACTTTAGCTTATTTGTTCTCGTGGCAATATTTGTTCCTGTTGACTTTTGAAATCCTTTTATCCTTTGGATTCCTCAACAACTCTTCTCCCTGGTTCTCCTTTGCCCCACCTCCTCCAGCTTCAGGCACACCTGCTGATCCAATCAGCGCTTGTTATTCTCCACATAAAAGCTGGCAACCTACAATTAGAAAAGAAAGCAGGTGGGATCACAAGGAATAGGGACTATTTAATGCATGTGTTTTCCTTACTAAATCTAGTCAACAGAACCTTCTGTAATTGAGCATTCAACTTATGACTGAGGAAGTGAATTGTTTTAACTTAACTAAAATGGCCACAATGTGGAGAATGGCTACCATATTGGACAGTATAGTGTAGAGTCTCACAACATAAAGGATGGTGCATGGTGCATGGTCTGTGGGACCAGCAGGTTGGGCATCACCCAGGTACCAGTTAGAAATGCAGAACAGGCCCCACCCCAGATCCACTGAAATAGAATTTGCATCTTAACAAGATCACCAGGTCATTCATAAGCACAATAACATTTGAGAAACATTGCTTAGAAAGTTTAATTTTGAAGCACTATAGTGACGGACACCTGTTTATATCCCAGTACATCTGTGGCTATTATTATACCTGAAGAAGTTTCCTTCTGTGAATTTTTACAAAGTCCCTCTCAATACACTAATTAAATACTTCATTAATCATATCTTGGTTGAAGTCCCACTGGATGTCAAAATTCTAAGATAAGTCTTTTATTTCAGAAAGCAACTGAGTTTAATCTATTGATCTGAGTTACATCTCATCCTTCTCTTGAGGGGGTATCATGTGTTAGTAAAACCACTACTTCCTTTCCTTTGTTCTGAGGAAGTATTATCTTCCTTTCGTAAAGGAGTAGAATATAGAAGAGAAAAAATTAAACCACATTGTTCAATAATCTCCAAACAGGTAACCAGCTTGACTGTGAAATCAGGTCACACCCTATGGCTTATGAGAAGACTCACGCAAAGCATTTAAAGATCTGAAGCTAAATAGATTAGAGAAAAAGTTCACGTTAAACAAATGTTTTCTCATTTTCTGTTGAATGTGTCCATGCTCTGGGATCTCCCAAGGGTTAAAGAGACTCAATTTCCTAAAAAAGAGACAAGACTCTTTGGAATATAGTGAAGCTTCCAGATGTAGTGGTTTGGGAGATGGTCACTTTGGCTGACAGCGCAGGTCATAAAGGAGGGTGGGCTAGGAGTCTCAGAGGCAGGGTGTCTGTGGACTCTACTTGGGCTGCCTCAGTTCCTTCTGTAAAATGAAGTATCTGAATTTGTTAGAGCCTCTTTTAGGTCAGTTCTAGCTCTTACGCTCATCTTTGAAAACCTGTAAGAAGGAAGTTAAAATGATTAAGTCATTATCTCCAAAAGAAGGATCATTTCACAGTCACTTTAAGAAAAGCATATGCATTTATTCAACAAATACTGAACTCATTCAACAAGTATATGCTACACACTGACCTGGACACGGGGAAGAGACAATGACGGTACCGTTAGGGTCAGTGAAGTCCAGCTTAGGAAAGTGGTAAATTCTCAAACCTTGTTTACATGCCTAAGCCATTGACTGAGGCTTTGCAATGCCAGGCGGGGTGCCCTGTTTGATTTAGAGTCCAAAAGTCAAGGACACAGCCCATCCTTAGGTATGTTCCAGGCAGCGTATCTCAGTAGACCAGAAGGCAGGCAATAACCCACAACAAAAAATTAAGCAATTAAAACACCTTGTGGAAAATCATACGTAAAAGCTGCAACTGGGGCGGTGTGGTGTGTTCCCTGAGCAGTCGCCTGACACTGTGCAGTCAGAGAGGGCTTCTCAGACGTGGTTAACATCAGCGCTGAGAACTGAATACAAGAGGCAGCCTGACACGTGGAAGCGAGAAAAGCACTCTGGGCAGAGACTCACAGATGCGCCTGAAACTAACACAACACTGTAAATGAACTTTATTCAGACATAAACAAGAAAGAAATAATGCCATTTGCAGCAACATGGATGGACTTAGAGACTATCATACTACGTGAGGGAAGTCAGACAGAGAGAGATAAATATCATATGATATCAATATATGTGGAATCTAAAAAAAGATGATACAAATGAACTTATTTAGAAAACAAAAACAGACTCATATACATAGAAAGCAATCTTAAGTTTACCAAAGGGGAAATGTGGGTGGTGAGGGATAAATTAGGAGTTTAGGATTAACATACACACACAACTACAGGTATATACAAAATAGATAATCAACAAGAACCTACTATATAGCACAGGGAACTCTACTCAATATTCTGTATTAACCTATTTGGGAAAAGAATCTGAAAAAGAATAGATATATTTATATGTACAACTGAATCACTGGGCTGTACATGTGAAACTAACACAACCCTGTAAAATAACTATACAGCAATAAATCATACTTGTGATTAAATTATAAACCTAAAAAATAAGAGGATTGTATTGTTCTGAACTGGGAAATTTCTAAGTTCTCATACTAAGGTTTTTTTATTTTTCTTAAAAGTCTTGGCACATCTGAATGAAAAGAGCTGAATTCTGAGTATAGTGAGAAAAATATACTAAATACACGCATTCTTCTAGCTGTGTTTTAACTACAATATATACACTTTTTTAATACTTTGAATTCCTTATGCTGTCAGTGTGAACAATTAATCTGTGTGCTGGCCATAGTCTTGAATTATAGCTGACTTTTATTTTTAGGCTTCACTGTTGGTCACAACTGACATTTCCTAGTTAGTCCTTCGTCAGAGAAGCAAACCCTAAATATAGCATAGTTTCTATGGGAACATACTTTATCTTGAAGATTCCAAGAAACACATTTTATCTGAAAAACGAGACCTGCCAGATAAAATGTGAAAATCCAGGCTCACAATCCAGATTTTCTACTTTCAAAATAATGCGATTTAAGGAGAGATGTTTAAAATGGATTGAAAAATTGGCTCCATGAGAAATCTTTCTAACTGAGTTGAATTGGTACAGATCTGCTTTTGACTGTAAGAGTTGGAAATCTCATCTTTTATTGTTTTTCTTGTAATAATCAAGCACATGACTCTATTATGTTTAGATTCTATTGTTTTGTATCTCTGTGGCTGCAAACAGTTGGGTAATCATCTAGCAGATGGCGTAGGTGGTGATGATTACTCATTCTTCCCAAAGTAAATGAAAATTTTATGAGTTGTTACTGAAATGTAGGTCATAATGAGTTTGCTTTACAAGTTATAGAGTTTTGGGCCTTTTAAATACCTGTAGCTGAACAGTAATATGATTTGGGGCTGCATTTGCCTATTAGTATTGAAGGCATGTTGGTTTCTTTCATCTTTAGGTATACTAAACCCATTTCCTTAAAGTTATGCTTTGAGACCTTAAGACAGCTAAAGATGACTATGCAGTTAGAGCAGGAAGTAAAAAGACTGATGGAAGAATATTTAAGACTTTTGAGAAAAACAAAACGAGCCCTCTTGTGGAAGTTACATCACCAGACAGTCAAGCTCCAAAGGAGTCATATCTCCAAATGGCAGTTATTGAGGGAGGGGAGTCTTTGGAAATTGAACACCAGAGAGATAAATATTTTGAGCTTACTGCTGAGAATATGAAAGTCTCATAGGAAGTAGTCCTCTCCATCATTCTTGTACTGAATATGAAACATTTTGGATATAATAAGTGCAATAAGGAACAGCACTGAGGGTGAAAAAAAGCTCTAAATTTTTCATGCTAATAAGAAAAATTACTGCAAAGAAGTAATGGATAGTGAAAATGAAAGTCCTAACTTAAGAAGAATGATTTGAGTCTGTCTCACCACTAGCTTTAGAGATAAACATCTGTTGGTGGCTCAGATGCTTTATCTGGACCCTCCATCTTGACTGTGTAACTTCGGAAGTTCTCAGTCTAAAGCTTGAGCTCTTCACCAGTTCATTATCCACCCCATGACTTCCCTTGACTGTTGTTAGTGAAGACTTGATTCTAGAAAAGTATTCTTCTTACCTGCTCTGATGTAGACCACCAACAAATGACCAGGTTGTCTTGAGTCTTCCACCAGCAGAAAATCATAAGAGGAAAAGAACAAGTAAGTAGTTTGGGTGGTCATTTAATGGTTTCTGCGTGAGAAACAGAGCTAGAAATCTCAGTGCTTGGTTTTTACAAGCAAAGAAATACTTAGAAATTTCCTGGGGTTGGCGGTCCTAAGGGTAAGGTCCTGAGAGAAAGGAAAGGGGATGATCCAACTCCTCTCTTTGCTAAAAATTTATCCCAATGCATTTGAATATTTATAGCGTGATTCTGAGAGAACTTCAAAAGGGTGGAATTTTATGTTTATGATATATCTTTGTGTACACTGTAGAAGAAAAAGTAGCATTGAGACTTTTAAGACCAAGTCCATGTCAGGGAATTTATTGGCTCTTTAGATATGGAATCTTTCTTACTTCTCATAACATTCTTACAAACTAGATCTCATTCCCATATTTGCGATTGAAGAGGCAACTTCAGTGTTAAGCATATAAAAACCACCTAAACTGGTTGGATGTGATAGATTATTTAAGTTTTCCTTGCCTTAAAGTCATTTCAAACTTAACATCTTGTCTCCTTAGACTGCAGGACTACCGACATTTTAAAATTTTAGTAGTTTTGAATTTGTTTTTCATAAGTCACATAAAACTATTTTGTTTCACACAAAAAGTATATAAGCATTATGTATTTTATGTATATGTAATTGGCTATAACATATATTTCAGCACATAAAATTTAGATTGTTATGCAAAATATAATTATATTTCTAAATTACAATAAAATCTTATTTGAGGGTAGTCAACCTGACGGGGTCAATGGAAATTTTTTTATAAACAAAAATTTAATTATTCTAAGAAGATTCCACGGTAGCAGGAGAAAAATTCTAAGATATTAAGGTATTCACTGTGGAATAACTACTCCCTCAGAAACATATGCTCAAACTTCTTCTGACCACGTGGAGAGCAGATACATGAGGAAAATGAACACAGATAATTCCAGATGGGAAAGTTTGACTTGTTGAAGCCTGGGTCTCATACGATCTAATCAAAGATCTGAAAAAGTGTTTTTTTAATTGTCAAATATTTATTATATACTTAATAATGCAACAACAATTTTATGTAACATAACTGTGTATCTGCCCCTATGTAGAGTAAGGAGAAAAAAGTAAATGATGTCTTTTTTGTCTTTGCTGTTTCACCTTAAGCATCATTACTTTGTGTAGCTCTTTTTTTATATATATAAAGTTGTCTCAAACACACTGACTCATTTAATTTTACAGTGATGTAGGCAGTATGTGAAGTGAAAGTCGCTTAGTCATGTCCAACTCTTTGCAACCCCATGGACTATACAGTCCATGGAATTCTCTGTAGCCTTTCCCTTCTCCAGGGGATCTTCCCAACCTAGGGATAGAGCCCAGGTGTCCTGCATTGCAGGTGAATTCTTCACCAGCTGAGCTATTGTAGTCAGTATGATCTTCTGTATTTCATAGCTAGAGTTCTGTGAGGCCAGATGACTTATGCATGCTCTAACAGCGAACAAATGACCGAGTGGCACTTAGGTATGGCAAAGCACATTGCCAAGCATTCTTGTCTTTCTGCTATATGATCACTGCCCCTTATGCATCCAGTACCTGAAAAACTTAAATGAAAGCTAAACAGAACCTACCCTCAAACTCCAACTTTTTACCAAATGTAACACACCAATCCACGAAAGTTTCAGAGTCTGGAAGAAGGAAAGAGTGAAGGTGATATGTATATTATAGGCCACTTCTTCCTCAAAGCTGTTCACAGAAAATATTTTCAAGTGTCTGATATATCTTCTCACAACAATTTCATGTGACTTACATGATTGTTACAGTATCTCAAACTGGATTTCCTGACAATAGGAAGGATGGCCTTTATTTTATAGATCTGATATGGATGTTTGCTGGGTACATATGGGCCCTACCATCACTTAAACTTTATTTTGTTCATCATGATTTTTTTGCATTAGTTTTGATTCTAAAAAATATTGCATTAGACTGTTATTTATTTTGATGACTGAGTCTCTAGCCCTTCCTTAAATTTTATGCCAGAGAATAATGTGTCTTATGCTCAGCCCTGTGCTGGTATGTGAATTTAGACATATCCATGAACAGAATGCCTGACTGCCCAACGACAAGTTTTATATTCAATCTTATTTTTGTCATTTTGTTTCACTCTCTGACTTTTCAGTATTTTTGAGTAATGAAGATGAGTCTCTGACAATATTTATTGGGTATTCAGTTCATGGGCAGTTGCTGTGCAATTTTAATATATCCACTCTAATTTTGTAAAACTTTTAATTTAAGGGTTTATGGCCTCCTAGCATTTTGTGGTGAAAGATGGAGCTGACCAATGTGACCACCCTGTCAAACGCTTCGAACACAGACCTGAGTCGCTGTGACAGGCACTGCAGGACGATTCTCCTATCACTATACAGTGTGGTTTTGCTGGGAGGCGCTGCAGGGGCCATTGCTATGTCTTATATGATGCTCAAAAGGAACAACCAATCAATCGTCGCCACGATTGTTCTCAATATCATCGTGCTACACTCCATCCTCCTGTTCAGCCTTCCCTTCCGCCTCAGCTATTATGTCTTAGTTGTCTGGGAGTTTGGATCCTTCACCTGCCGATTGGTTAGCAGCATAATATATGGTCATATGTATTTCACCTTTGTTTTCTATGTGGCCATCATTGTAAGTCGATTGCTCATGTATTTTAAGAAACTCCAAACTCAGTTCCAAAAGTACCATGTGGTGGTTTTAAGCATTATTATTTGGATGGTGGGTAGTGTCATTTTTTTGCCAATATTTTTTTTACACTATGGCACCAATCCAAGTTACTCAGAACAACAGTGTTTCGAGTTCTACAAAGACCTCAAAAGCGAGGAGTTTATTATCTTGAACTACTCTATGATTGTCATTATGATGACAACGGTTGTGACCCTCTTTCTGATACAGATGTGGGTCATTGTTCAACTGGTAAAGGCTCTTTGGCCAGACATGTGGACCCATCAAGAGTACAGAGCTCAAATCAAGAGCTTCTTCTTCCTCCTCATAATAGTGGTTTGTTTTATACCCCACCATGCCTTCCGGATACACTTCATTCAACATTACTCAGAGACAGAAAATTCTGAGTTAGTTCTTTATAATGAAATTTTTGTTGCTTTAACTACAGCCTGTTGCCTGGATATGCTGTGTTTCGTAGGTGGTGTTATCCATTAAAGATGTCTATGTTACTTGCTTTGTAATCAGTTTCTCACTATTGTGATAAAATAGTTTCAGTTGAGTAGCTGCTTCCACAACTTCGAAATTTTTCAAATTCTTATTCTTAATCATCACCAAAATGATTTTTTCACAAAAAGGTAATGAGGATTGATTTTTTTCTCTCTTCTCAACAAACTGTTATTAGTTCTTCACTACCTGAACATGTTCAATTGCCTTAACACTACACAAGTTGATCCCAACCATCCAGACTCAACAAATCTCTCTTTTTTTCTTGTAATATTTACTTCCACTATGCACAGCTGTTGGCTTTCCCAGTATACTCTCTTCTTAGCATTTATTTTCACTGAGCTTTGATCCTAGAATATTCTTCAAGGTCCAGAGAACCCAAAGGTTCTACAGAAAGTCAAGTAGATTACTGGAAAAGGAGGGAAAATTGTACCCCCTGTGCCAGAGAGAAATTGTGTAGTACCTAAAGTTTACCATACTGTAAGGTCAATATCATAAACCTGTTATATGGGAACAATCTTTTGTTTTTTAATGCATTTACTTTTGAACAGTAGTATTCAGAGTGGGAGTGGGTACAATAATAATTTAGTGGAATGTAAAAGAGTAGTAGTAGAAATTTATTTCTATTTATTTTATATTAAAATATAGTTTATTGTACTGATATTCATAAAGGAACTTATCAGCAATGTATGGGTATAAACTATGTATAAATATTACTTAATGGGGATATATACAATTTTCTTTTTTTACTGATAAGGATGTAAGATCAAAATAATCTGAAATCCACGGTTCCTGAAGACTATTCAAGCAAAGACAATATTCCCTGTCAAAATGTTTTTCTCTTAGGGATAAGACCATTCTTTCTTTTCTGGGCGCCTGATGACCTCAGCTAGCGATCAGAAGTTGTTTTGCAAAGTTTGCTCTGTGTTCAGTTATTCTTTTGATGAATTTGTAGGAGAGAAAGTGGTCTCCCTGTCCTACTCCTCCGCCATCTTGGCTCCCTCCTCTCTTAGGGATAAGACCATTCTTTCTTTAGTGAAAGTATCTTGATGAAATGTAATGAAATGTAACTATCAAGATAATATAGAAAAGCATATCAGATATTACCATCAGATACCTAACAAACAAATGTATTTGTACAGACCATCTATTATTGTCTTTGTCAAATTGCCTTATAAGTGTGTTTGTGTGTAATTATCTCTTATACTCTCCACATTTCAGACCAAAGGAATGGGTCTTATTTGATTGTGTATATTTAATCCTCCCTTGAAAATCAAACTACTCTTGAAGCTAGAAAAGTGTGAAATCAGACTCTGAAGGTTGAATATTGTGAGATCTGGGAATTGCAAATTCGGTCCTCAAGTAGTAATCATCTGTCCTATGAGCCCTCTGCCTAGGGTGGAAGTTGCTTACACAACAGGTAATAAACCAATGACCTCATAAATCCAGTCAGATGGAGGTTTGTGCTGGTATCTCTCAATCTGGGTGATGATAAATATTGATATTTCAGAGTGAAAACCACTAAGATGGAGAGTACTCTAGATCTCAGATATTAACCAGATCAAGGATACATCTTCAGATTAGCTGATTTACCAGTAATTTTCTTTTTCTCTCAAGCAGTCATTTTGCCACTTGATAGCAAATACGTCTTCAATAAAACTCTATGCATAAAAGGTTACTATTAACTCCTTCATTTATAAGGAGCTAAAACAAAGACAAACTCTCTACCCACTTTATTTATACTAAATCCAGAATCTTTAGTGCTTTAGACTTACAAAGGGGATATCAGTTGGACAAAGTACTGTGAGCTGATCAAGTATTCATTTCTTGTCAAGATCCCACCAGGAAATGAAGTCCCACACAAATTAGGCTAATTCAAGGATAACACAATGATCAGAGACTAGTTATAAAGAAGTGTATACAATGCAGGGAAATCCAGAACAATGGCACTCCAAGGCTAGTGATAGTAGCGCTGTCACTATCCTTATGCCCAAAATGACAAACAGGGGTACTGGTGACCAAAAACTGGAAACAGGAGTATTGTGGAATGAAAGTAAAAGTCGCTCAGTTGTGTCTGGCTCTTTGCAACCCGTGGACTATATAGTCCATGGAATTCTCCAGTCCAGAATACTGGAGTGGGTAGCCTTTTCCTTATCCAGGGGATCTTCCCAATCCAGGGATCCAACCCAGTTCTCCTGTGTTGCAGGCAGATTCTTTACCAGCTGAGCCACAGTTCAGTTCAGTCGCTCAGTCGTGTCCAACTCTTTGCAACCCCATGAACCGCAGCATGCCAGGCCTCCCTGTCCATCATCAACTGCCGGAGTCCACCTAAACCCATGTCCATTGAATCGGTGATGCCATCCAACCATCTCATCCTCTGTTGTCCCCTTCTCCTCCTGCCCTCAATCTTTCCCACAAGGGAAGCCCAATTGTGGAGTGAGCTGCTTTGAAGGAAGCTATGACCTTAGGCCAAGAAATCAATCATCCCACAGCAAAGCTGTAGAAAATAAACCAGTGGAAAACATACCATCATCTTATTCTTCTCCACCCTTCCAATGTTTTGGTGATGTTCTCAATTTGCTGAATTCACCAGAAGGCAAGGGAGACTGTTGAGGTGGTTAATACAAGTAAGATTTTCTGGGTAGAGAATCATGGAGAAAAATGTTGACAGACCCCTACTTTCAAAAATATGCTTTATTGAAGTCATTACTCATAAAACAGAAGCAAAAAATCAGAGATCAAACTTGATGGTAAGATGCGATCTTTTAAAAAATGTCCAGAAGATGATGAAATATAAGCTGACACATTTCCAAGAATAAGCAACATAAAAATTTCAGAGATGAAGCTCATACTGAAAACTTCATAAAAGAGGATTTGTTTAGAACACGGTAAAAAATCTGGCAGTCAGGATCAGTAAAAGCAAACAATCCCATGAAAAATTTTTCAAAAATTAAAAAGAATTAGCAGGAAAATGATTGGCTGTGGACCACAGAAATGGAGTTCTAACATACGTATTGGTATTTTTTAGAAGTTGCTATTTCATCTCTCTTTTAAAATATACTTTTGTTGAGCATGGGATTCTAGGCTGACAGTTCCTTTCCTCCACTGTCTTCTTACTTAGAGCTTTGGTTTCAGGGTATTTCTAGCCTCATTAAATGAGTTTGGAAGTATGCCTCTTCTATTTTCTGGAAGAGCTGGAGAAAGATTGACATTAAATCTGCTCTATACGTTTGCTGGAACTCATTTTTGAAGTCATCTGATCCTGGATTCTTTTCCTTTGCAGTGTCTTTGATTAGTGATTTCATTTCTGTACTTATAGATCTGTTGAGATTTTCCCTTTCACCTTGAATCATTTTATGTAATATTATGTTGGTAGGAATTTACCCATTTAACCTAAGTTATCCAACTTATTAGTGAACTGTTGTTCATAGTATTCTCTTAAAATCCTTAGTTATTTCTTCAAGCTTGGTAGTAATTTTCTCACTCTTATATCTGATTTTGTGCATTTGTGTTTTCTCCCCTATTTTCTTTGTCAGCTGAGCTAAAGGTTAATTTTTATTATCATTTCTAGGAATCAACTTTCTGTTATGTTGATTTTCCATGTTTTTTATTTTATTTATGTCCACTGTAAATTTTATTATTTCCTACCCTCTACTAGCATTCACTGTAATTTTACCTCATTGGATGTTAGGTATTTTTGTATTTTTGTAAGTATTCTCAAGCTTTCTTCTGGAAGGCAGTTTGTTCCTCATTAAGGTGTTGTTTTTAAGATCTGTTAGGCAGGTCCAGAGCAGTATTACATCTAGAGCTATTTATTCCACATTATTCAAGCAAGAACTTGCTGAGTTCTATACCTAGTGTCCCATAAATTATTAAATTCTTCAATAAGTCTGGTGGGAATGTGTACTATTCCCAACCCTATGTGAGCAATGGGCACAATTCCCACTAGTCCTCTAATGTTCATTCTTCCTTCCCTAGACAGATCAGGACTCAGCTGAACACCCAAGGAGAGGGTGGTGATACAAGTGTCCGGAGTTCTCTCTGCTTTGCTCTCTGTTTTCTGTTACCTCTCCCTAAAAATTCTCATTGCCTGCATTCTCAGCTCAGCCTCCTTAACCCCGGGACTGTGCCTGGTTCTGCCTGGGTTCTCCTCCCTATGTGGCACATTGGAAACGTACAAGGCAGTGATCTAAAGCAATCAGAGGGTTCATCTCCTCGATTTCCTGTCTCTCATTGATCATTGCCCTTCTTTACCTGATGTTCGTCCAATGTCTTGAAAACCACTGTTACACGTATCTTGTCAGTTTGTTATTGTTCCAGGCAGTATGGTAAATCTGGTTTCCATCATTCCATCTTGGCCAGAACCGCAGGAATTTAATATATAACAACATGTCATAATTATTCATGATCTTTTTTCTTATCTATTGGCTCAGCAATCTGTCTCAGATAATATCATGGTGCTAGGGGTAAAGAACCCATCTTCCTGAAGATGTGGGTTCAATCCTTGGGTCAGGAAGATCACACTCCAGTATTCTTGCCTGGAGATTCTCTTGGACAGAGCAGCCTGGTGGTCGACAGTTCATAGGGTTGCACAGAGTTGGACACGACTGAAGTGACTTAGCATACGTGCATGAAGATGACCTGCTTACAGAGGTTGTAATCAAATTTTCTTTCTTTCTTTTATTGCTCAATCACTGAATCGTTTGTGTAAAAGGATATCAGCATTGATCATCTGAAAACATTTCAGTCATGCAATTCTTCTCCCTTCTCCATGCCCACTCCTATCTCCCCTGCATTCTTTCTCTACCATCTCCATTCAATTCTTAACTAGATAGGAATTTTTGTGAAAAGTTAGTTTTGCAAGTTTTAAGTAGACAGGACTTCCACACAGGTATGCTGATCAAAATATTTTAGAGTTATATCTTTGCACGACAATAGAAAACAATAATCGAATACTCACCATAAGCTGGAGATGGTTTTTAGCATTTTCTATCTTTTAAATCATTGAATCCACACAACAGTCATTAAATAGGCTCTATTATTAGCTCCAGTAAAACTACAGAGTGGCTTCCCTGGTGGCCCAGCAGTAAAGTATCCACCTGCCAATGCAGGATACTCGGTTTTGATCTCTGGGTCAGGAAAGTTCCCTGGAGAAGGAAATGGCAACCCACTTCAGTATTTTTGCCTGGAACATCCCATGGACAGAGGATCCTGGTGGGCTATAGTCCATGGGGTTGCAAAGAGTTGGATGTGACTTAGCAACTAAACAACAAAAAAGACTGCAGAGAGGTTAAGAAATTTGCCTAAGATTACAAAAACTACCATATCTAATATTGCTTCATTGGGGATTTTATAGAAAATGTGTGTGTTGGGTGCAGGAAGAGCACAAATTAGCTAGAAAAAGCCTTTTTTTTAAAAAAAAAGTTTTTTGATGTGGACCATTTTAAGAAGTCTTTTTGAATTTGTTACAATATTTGCTTCTGTTTTATGTTTTTGTTTTTTGATCCTGAGGCATGTGGGATCTTCACTTCCCAACCAGGGATCAAACCCTGTGCCTTCTGCATTGGAAGGCAAAATCTTAACACTGGACCACCAGGAAAGTCTCTAGAAAAAGCCTTGGTGTAATAACCTTATTTACTCACAAACTACCAGTCACACAGAGCAAGGTTGAGCCAGAAGGTGCGATTACTCAAACCTAATGATGAAAGTGAAAGAGAAGAGTGAAAAAGTTGGCTTAAAGCTCAACATTCAGAAAACTAAGATCACGGCATCTGGTTCCATCACTTCATGGGAAATAGATGGGGAAACTGGAAACAGTGTCAGACTTTATTTTTTTGCGCTCCAAAATCACTGCAGATGGTGACTGCAGCCATGAAATTAAAAGACACTTACTCCTTGGAAGGGAAGTTATGACCAACATAGATAGCATATATAAAAGCAGAGACATTACTTTGCCAACAAAGGTCCGTCCGGTCAAGGCTATGGTTTTTCCAGTGGTCATGTATGGATGTGAGAGTCATGTGGACTGTGAAGAAAACTGAGCGCTGAAAAATTGATGCTTTTGAACTGTGGTGTTGGAGAAGACTCTTGAGAGTCCCTTGGAATGCAAGGAGATCCAACCAGTAAATCCTAAAGGAAATCAGTCCTGGGTGTTCATTGGACGGACTGATGCTGAAGCTGAAACTCCAATACTTTGGCCACCTCATGCAAAGCATTGACTCATTGGAAAAGACCCTGATGCTGGGAGGGATTGGGGGCAGGAGAAAAAGGGGACGACAGAGGATTAGATGGCTGGATGGCATCACTGACTTGATGGACATGAGTTTGTGTAAACTCTGGGGGTTGGTGATGGACAGGGAGGCCTGTCATGCTGCGATTCAGGGGGTCACAAAGAGTCGGACACAACTGAGCGACTGAACTGAACTGAACTGAACGCCATCTTGCACAATTACTTGTTTCCTGGGGATTTGACTGTCAATAATGGTAGCGAGTCTTCTCTTTCCATCTTGTCATCCTAAAACCTGAACTCACATTTTTCGCTCCAGGTCTGATCCTCCTTTTGTATTTCTCATTTATTTGAAAAGCATCATTCACTCACTCAAACTTGAAACTTATTTCTGTATTTTCTCCCACTTGCTCAACCTGACGAAGAGTCGGTCTCCAAGTCTGACTGATAGCAGCCCCCAAGTATTCCACGAACCTGTATCTTTTACCCTGTACCTCTAGTCTCTGCCTTCATTGAGGTCTTTAGCCCAGCTCTCTTGGGTGGCTAAAATAGTCTTCTATCTATTACCTCCTGTTTCATCGCCCCCCACCAATCATATTTGCTTCCATTACCAGGCTGATGCCACAGTGGTTTTCCTAGAATTGAAATCTTTTTATGTCAACTGTCAATTTTAAATCCTCCCACTTTAAGCCTTGAGAACACTGACACTGTTTTCATATGAAGCCCACACATAATCTTGTTCTTACGGGACCTCTGTGCTTCAGCCACAGACGGCCTTTCTGAACTCATAGGGACCTCACCCAGATCCTTTGTTTCAGTCTAGCATCACAATCACAATTCTGTGTCTGACTCTTTCATCCTCTACGACTTGGCACATCCCGTTTTCTCCACCTTGTAGTCATCTTCCTTCCTTGTTTCCCCTTCATCCCAGGGGCCTCACTCTGTGGTCTGTGCTCAGCTTTGTCATACCTTCTGCTCTTGCCTCCAGTCCTTTACAGTGAGTGGAGGGAGTAATTAACTACGCTAAGTCTCCTACATATGAACCTTCCTGTTGGGAACTTTCAAAGATGCGAACGTGTTTTCACATGTTGCAACTTGCCCTCCATCTCCTATGGCTGATGATCCTTCAGTTCTACGTCTTCCATCTCCTCTCCCTCCTCCGGTCAGTAACTCTTCTTGCCTGCTCACTTGGTGCCAGTCCCTTTATGCCAACTGCTGTCCTGCACAACTGTACTTTTCAAGGTACTGAATATAAGATGAAAAAAATTTTTTTTTATTTTTTGTGTTTGTTTCTGGTGTATTATTTGTGTGAAAAGCATTGTAAACTCATTATAGTACAGTACTATATAGCTGATGGTATTAGTTGGCTAATTTTGTTGTATTTCTGAACAAATTAGACTTAGGAACATGCTCTTGGAACAGAACTTGTAGGGGACTTACTATATTCTTACTTGTCTTTTCCAAAGGCACGGGCCAGATCTTGTCATGCCCCTTCCCTATTTCCAGACTGAGTTATGAACCCCTATTTAACCAAACCCCCTGTTTCTTACATAGACCTCTATCACAACACCTTTCTTCTAGCATGATAAGCCTCATTGCCAGACAGTGAGAGCAGAGAAGAAACCAAATGATATTTATTTCTTTACCTTTAGGGTTTATCATATTGCATATTTTAATTATTCTCAGAACCTTAATTTTTTATTTAGTGTGAAAAAAGAGTTTTATTATTTGAATGACATTTAAACTGGCATTCAGAATCTAGAATGTTTGATCTGAAGGAGATGGGGAAAATTAACAAAAATGTACATAAATTTCTCCTAGATAGACCAGTTTGTTTCTATCTCTAGCTCAAGTGATGAACTTAAAGTAAATCCCTACAGTATTTATTTTCTTTATCATCTAATGACCTGGACCAGAGTGCTAAAAATAGGAATTTTGTTTAAAATTCAAAAATAGGAATCCTCACAAAGCAGTTTGCAAATGTGTCAAGAATGTCTGCTATTTCCAAATGCACTAATTTGCCAACTAATTTTTGAGTGTTTTTGTGCAAGTGATGATGCCAGGTGCCAGAGATAACCACAAGAAGAGATCAAAGTGAAAGTAATTTGGCAATTTTACAACCCAGTTCCTCTCCTATGGGCCTTCATATATATTCAGAGATCCAGAGAATCTAGAAGTGAAACAGTAAGATACTAAGAAACCTACGAGCCAAGAAAAAAATTGAATGTTATAGATAGTATTGTGGGAGGACCAAAACAAACAAACAAACAAAGTGGCAGGTCAGTGTAGGAAAAAGCATTTTGAATGAAACTTGAAAGATTTTGTCTTTCAATTGAATTGAAATGAAAATTGAATGAAACTTGAAAGATAACATCAAATATACTCTAGAAGAAAAACAAAGTACTAGATCCTTCAGGAGTAAAACTTCTCACAGACTTTTTGGCATTTTTAACTTACAGTCTCCTTTAATCAAATATAAATACATTTTCTTTTAAATAACAGTTTCAGAGTGCACTTGTCCTTGCAGTCTCTACTAGGAAGACCCAAACCAAAAGCATATCAAGTTTATGTTTCAAAGCCTCAACATTCAAGCTTTGTGCAATTAGTAGGAATGATGTTTAAAAACTCAATTTCACCTATTGCCCTGCATGTCTTGAACTCTGGTAAATGTGATCATTTGAGAATAGATTGTATGTAGTAGTGATGTTTTCCCTTAAATAGTAAAAGCATTATGTGAAGATATTGAAACATGTGCATGAACATTTGTAGCACTTGCTAAATGCTTCCTGTAGGTGCTGTGCAATAACATCTTGTCAGGTTAACAAATTTCATTAAAAAAAAAAAAGATTCTCAGATTCTGCATATGGGTTGGAGTACAGGAAGCAACTATAGGGTTAAGAGATGCAATGGACCTTTGTAGACAGGCTCCTTATTCCCACAGTGGACCAAGTAGATGAGCAGAATTACCTGCAAGAGAATTTCTGAATATGACCTTACCCTATCAAGGATATATATCAAGAGTACGTATTGTCCCTGCACTTCACCGTCTGGTGTTTTAGAAGGAGTATTATATATTTTCAATCACTGCTGCTTCACCAAGGTTAGATTGTCAGTAAATTGACTTGGATCCATCTTAATAGTTGTCAACAGAGGAAGAGGTTCCTAAAGAGGAAGGTTCTGGTACCTATGTTGTTGTCAACATGAGTCCAAAGGAAAACTTAGGTTCCTCAGAGGTTTACCAGATGGCTTTCTGGGGTAACCTATGAGAAGAACTGGGATAAAAACACTAAGGCTTGTGAAATGGACTCCAAATATTAGGTTGATTGCTAGCCTAAAATCAAGAAACAGTTACATATATTATAAAAACAAACTAGAGGACGTCCCTAGTGGCCCAGTGGTTAAGACTCTGTGCTTCCGTGAAGCAGGGATGGGTTTGATTCCTGGTCTGAGAAGTTCTGCATGCTGCCATGGTGCAGCCAACCCCGCCCCCCACACAAAACAAAAAACAAAGAACAAAACCAAAACCCAAACCCCAAACCCAAACAAATTGTGAATGGAGCAATTCATGGTGGGAGGTGTGTTCCCAGGTTGGAGCATCAGAAGCAGGATGAACCCGAGTAGGGAGTGTTGGCAGTTAGAGTTATGTTTGTCTTTCTCCAGAAAATCAGACAACTAGAAAGCTAGTGAGAAAGATGCCACCTCAGAGAAATGGAGTGATCCATGTGAAACTTGCTAAAAACACAGAATAAACTGGAAGTTACACACATGACTTGTACTCTAAGTATAGATATTACCAGAGAACTCACCCCCATAAAAGTGGGTACAGAATACTTCCCAAGCCAAGCCAGCCACTCACCCTATCAGAATAGAACAAGTCTCCCACTGAGGAGGGGCGATGAGAAAGAACACATCATGGGGCAATGGGAAAAGGAAGTTAGACCCCTGGAGAGGCAGGAGCTAAGGAAGCCTCGAAGCACCATCTCTAAGAATTACCTACTGTAGAACACTAGAGAAAGCTTGAGGAATGTTGGATTTTTAAGCTAAGTGAAGAATCACAAAGTGCTAAGGGAAGCAATAATCACAGGGGAAGTCGTGATGAAAAATCAGCAGGCTAAGATCCAGTCAATGTGGTTGACAGAGCTGCTGCACAAAGATGCCCAGTTTAGGTCTAAATATGTGGAAATACTGAATAAAATAACTCAAATTTTTAGTACAACAATTTTAAATTTAGCTGAAAACTAAGAGAAAGAAGTATCTAGGAGAGAGAAGCACCACAGGAAATTGAAATCATGGGGTGAGCATTACTGGACCAGAAAGGATTCGCTGGAGTATTAGAATGGAGAACCAACTTTCACAGACAGGGTTGGGATTCTGACCTCTACATCCCTGCCAGTCCGCACACTCTGAGGCTGAGAGGCTATGATTCACAGGTGGCTGAAACTACTTGTATACTGCTAGAAATAAAGATGGGCTGTCCCATTTCTGAAGTGGGACTATAAACATTTCTCCTCCAGTTGGTTTAGTGGCAAGAGGTGCTTGCCATCCATTGGAATTCTGTGTGGATTAAAAACTGATTGATGAGACATTCAGGTCCCAGAATTGTGCTAATCATAGATATAGATTCAGGTTTTCTGCTGAGGGAAGTAAGAAATATAATTTGAGAAATTAACATACAACCTGTCTGGTGCTGTAAATAATGATGGACCATGCAAAGGCACATGGGACATCACTGTGTAACCATGCTTCTGCAGTCCTGTCACAGAAAGGGAAAAAAAGGTGAAAGGGTCAGCCGCTCAGCGGTGTATGACTCTGTAACCCCATGGACTGTGTAGCCCTCCAGGGTCATGGAATTCTCCAGGCAAGAATACTGGACTGGGTAGTCACTCCCTTCTCCAAAGGATCTTCACAACCCAGGAATCGAACCCAGGTCTCCTGCATTGCAAGAGATTCTTTACCATCTGAGCCACCAGGGAAACCATGTCACAGACACTCATACTAAAAGCAATCCCTGCAAGATGCACAGTATTTTATACAGAATAGATAAACAGAAAGGTACTACTGTATAGTACAGTGAACTATATTCAATATCCCGGGATAAACCATCATGAAAAAGAATATATGTATAACCAAGTCACTTAGCTGTGCAGCAGAAATTAACACAACATTGTAAATCAACTATACTTGAATAAAATAAAATGTTTTAAAAGGCAATCCTTGTTAAAAACTCACAGAAAAAGTCGACACCAAAAAAAAAAAAAACAGCAAAAAATCATCATGAAGAGGATAAGAGAGAAAACAGCAAGCTGAAAAGGCAGTTAAAGTAACTTTAATGATCAAATTCATATGGCATGAAAGGAGAGTATGCTTTTTTGTTGTTACTTTAAAAATTTCCTGATATAAATTTTGTAAATGACATAATGAAATCACACACACACACACACACACTCACAACTCACACTCACACCAAGGCTTTACAAGATAAAGATAGTCCAGAAGAATGGTCCTAGATGCGAGAAGAGCAAGGAGAAGTGAATGAAATGTAGGACTCAGGACTGAATCCCAGACCAGGAAAAGGACATTCTTGGGAAAATGGAAAGGACCTGATGAGGTCTGTAGTGTAGCTAATATTGTATCAACATTAGCCTCCTGGCTTCAATAATTATACTATGATTGTGAAAGATAAGGGGAGAACGTATAGAAGCTCTGGGTATTGGTTTTGCAATTTTCTTGTAAGTCTAAAGTGCTTTCTAAATGACTTTTTAAAGATAAAGAAGGGAGGCAGGCACAAGGGAATCTGGATGACTGGCTGGGCTGGACTTTTGGGAGCCCTTCTTTCCAACCAGAGGCGCAGAGGGTTCACACTGCCCTGGTGAGCAGCGTGGCCGGCGTCAAGCGCAGGAGATGATGGCATCTGCCCTGAGCAGCGCACTTTGGAGGAGGAGGGGAGACGCTGAAGGTACCCAGGCGCCAGGAGGCAGCAGGAGGTGGACGAACTTGGGAGCCAACTGCTCTGTAACTGCCGCCCAGGCCTGCGTGCTGGGATTTCGGTCCTGGGGTGGCGGGGACTGGGCTCGCGGGCAGGCGGACGGGTGGAGGGAAGCGTTGGCGTTCTTCCGCTGCCCGAACCATTCCGGCATCCATTCTCATCCTCGGGACCATCACCAGCACCAGCATCGGCGCCACGGGGAGTCCGGCCGCCACCGCCCAGGCCTGCTGCGCACCCCAGGGACTTGCGCTTGGCTGAACTTACCAGGCGAAAACACAGGCCTCGGTAAGGGATTGATGCCCTTGGGGGATTTTGAGTTCCTGTTCTTGAAACGTCGGAATCTAGCAGCTAGACAAGGGTCTGTTTTGTGCAACGCTGGTGAGAGAATTCCTTTTGCAGGATGTAGTCTTGTTTGTGGTCACGCCTTTGTTCACAGTAGTGTCCAGTGACACACGCAGTTGGACCCATGTGTAAACAACCTTGACACCAGGGAGCAGGATGTTTGGGCCTCATTGATTTAACATCTGCCCAGAGTTTATGCTGTGCCCAGAACACACTGGTGGCCTTGCTCTAAAAATTAAATCTTGGAAAGGAACCCAAGGAAGATCCATGTTCATGTTCATGGACAATTAACATGTGGCACACAGACAGACACTCTATAATCCTCCAGGGAAAACAAAACTCTGTTTAAGAACCTGTGTCTGCTAATAGTTCTGACTTCTTTCTCTTAGAAGCTACTGCTTTATGGGAATTCAGTCCCAGGAAATATAGAATGAAGGACAGAGGGTTCATTATGGAGCCAGCCGTAGTTTTGCAAAACATACAACTGGTTGCCCACCTTATAAAGCACCTTTAAAAAAATGTTCAAATTTTTATACAATTTTTAAAGGTTACTTTCTATTTACAGTGATTACAAAATATTGGCTGTATTCCCTGTGTTGTACAATACGTCCTTGAACCTACCTTACATCCAATAGTTTGTACCTGTAACTCCCTATCCATATGTTGTCCCTCCATCTCTCTCTCCCCACTGGTAACCAGTAGTTTGATCTCTATATCTGTGAGTCTGCTTCTTTTATGACTTACTTTGCTTCAGAATTATTGGGAGGGTAAGATAGTATGGCTGCTACAAGCATTTAGCAAGAGCCCAGCCTGAAGAGCTCTTCAGAGACCACAACTCCTCTCTCTCCAGAAGAGGGGAAAGTACATAATCCAATATTGCTGAGGGAAAATTTCTGCAGTACTTAAGATGCTGCTTGAATGAATAAACATTATTTCAATTTCCTTTTACTTGTTTTCTATTTTTCTTCCCTCTTTCGTGTGACAGTGGATAAATGGCAAGCAAAAAGCGAGAAATCCAGTTACAGGTAGGCATGACACATCAACAATTCTTTACTTAGAGCATTGGCCCTTGAAGACTTTTGACAGCCCCTTCCTTTTTTGCAGGCGGTCATCAATAATCAAAGCCTGTGGGATGAGATGATGCAGAACAAAGGCCTAACAGGTACTAGGCTTCCTAGGTGTTTGCCATCTGGAGTCAGGCTCAGGGCATCTTGTGGCACCCCAACACTGAGCACCACTCCCCACTTCCCAGAGTAAAAACCTGCTCTGTCTTTTCTCTGCCCTAAGAATTAGGAGAAGCTGCTAATCGAGACTCTTTGCCTCTGTTCCTTCACGAATATTATCATCTTCTAGTGATCGATGTTTACCAAGCCTGGTGTGGACCTTGCAAAGCAATGCAAACCTTATTCAGAAAATTGAAAAATGAGCTGAACGAAGATGAACTTCTGCATTTTGCTGTAGTAAGGATTTCCACTAAACTATTATTTTATTACTTTAAATGTTGAGGATTGTCTTAATTTAAGCAATCTGTCAACTCTTCAAAATGGACAGTGTTTACTTGGTAATTTACTGTATATTTAATTCCACTAGGTCTGAGAACAAATGTGATTTTTGTCCCATTCCTATAAAGCTAAGATCATTTACCATGGTTTTGAGTGTTAGAAAAACATAAAAATGGGTATCTGTTTATTGCCATGTTTATTTTCACCAGAGCATATGGTGTGTGTTCAGAATAAGGGTTGCAAATAGCATTTACTAGAAAGCCTGGGGTAGGACTCTGGTCATTTACCCAGTTAATGTTAGATATGCGACTCTACCTCTTTGAATTTATGAAATCTAATTAGAAGTCAATTATTTATGATTAAAATTTAGCCCACAAATTGAGATGCGTCCTAAGTATAAAATACAACTCGGTTTTGAAGACAGTATGAAAAAAAAAGAATGTAAAATACTTCATTAATAATTTTTTACATCCATTACATGTTAGAATGATCATTTGGGGATATATTGGACTAAGTGAAATGTATCATTAGATTATTTTCACCTGTTTCTTTTTAGTTTTTAAATGTGGCCACTGGAGGATTTAAAAGTATGTATGTGACTCATGTTCTATTTCTATTGGACAGAAACATGTCCAGACCAGCTAGACCTAAGATGCAAAAGCAGATAACTCATGTATTTTTACTTCTTATCCCTAAAACTCATAATCCCTGGTACAAATATGAAGCCTCAATCTATTGCATGTTCTCATGTACACAGGCCTTCCTGACTCCTCCCAACCGCAGCCTTGCAATGAACTTGCTTACTGACCTTAACTTATGTCTGTCCATCCTCTTCTGCAGACACACTGTTTACAGGGCTTCTTTTTCTTAGTTCAGGGTTACAAATAAACAGTCTAAAGCTTAGAAACTCATCTTTTATTATTTTTTCCTCTTAAAGAAGGTGGGCTGCAAAGAAGAAGGAAAAAAAAAAAACCTGAAGACCCAACAAAGAGAAAACAGAAAGAAGAGTTTTTAAAAAAAGAGAGAATAGATGGTTATATACAATCATTAACTCATTTTGTCAAGAGACTGACTTTGTCTTTTGAAATGAGGGCCATATAAGTTTTTAAAGGGCAGCATTATATTACAACCTTAGCTCTGAAGAGTCAGAACCACCTGAGTAGAACTGGATTGTGATTCTAGATTTGACTTGACTTTGGCCATCTGATGTGAAGAGCCGACTCATTGGAAAAGACCCTGATGCTGGGAAAGATGGAAGGCAAAAAGAGAAGGGGGCGGCAGAGGATGAGATGGTTGGATGGCATCACTGACTCAATGGACATGAGTTTGAGCAAACTCCGGGAGATACTGAAGGACAGGGAAACCATGATGTTGCAAAGAGTCAGACGCGACTTAGCAACGAAACAACAACAACAGGGAGGAAAACTAATTTCAGAGGACAGAGAATGAGGCCTAAAGGGAATTGCCATATGCAGTAGACAGTGGGTTGGTGTAAGAAGTTATAAGACAATAACAGAAGGATCTAATAGCTGGGAAATGGATCATGGAGAATCAAGGGTCAGAAAATTCACATGACTCATGGCAATCTGTCTGGAAGTGATAGGAGTGCAAGTTCATGGTCTAGGGATCATGAAGAAACTCCAGGTCAAAAAGGAAATTGGAGTCAATGGGGAGAGACAGCAGGCAGAACCCCTGCTCACTTGTCTGGCTACCTGGAAGGGAACTGGTGCATAGAAAGCAAGGCAAGAGGAAAGTGTAATTTGATGCTGTGTTCCCAGGGAGTCTGGAGTCATTAAATCCCTTCTTGTTTACAGAGCCAGAGTAGGAACAAACCTGGGGTATGCGTGTGGGTTGGGCACTGTGGTGGAGGCTGAGGGGTGGGTCCAGGAGGATTGGCCCATGTGGTTTTTTGGGCTACCATTTCAGCACAGCACAGGGTTATGTGAGAATACAGGGCTCCTCCCACCCAGAGCCTTCTGACTGTGTCCTCCCAGCAGTACCCCAGCCAGCCAGACTTCCTCAACCTGCCTCACACGAATCAGTTTCATCACTATATCTATTCCACCAGGGAGAGCTAGTAAACTATTCAAACTGTATCCCAAATATGTTCATATTGTTCATTTGTTGAATTTAACAACAATAACAACAACAACAAAAATGTGTGCATTGTCTCTAAATGGCTTCTCTTCTGTTTGAGCACAACCAACAATAGAACATTCACTTAAACTGATGTTATTTTTCTTCTATGACCTGCTTATTTAAAAAAAAATTAAAGATTATGTATAATAGCTTCCAAATCTCCATTGGGAACAACGGAGGGGTGCCCTCTGCTGGATATTTTATTTCCTGCCGTTAACTAAAGAAAGACCCTTTCTGAACTTGTAAACTTGAATCCAAAACTAAAACCTATGAGGTTAATTACCTATTGAAATCACCCTAAGTTGCATGGTCAGTATAAAATTTTTTCTATTATGTGATCTTTTAAAAGAGTTGAAGACTTGTACTAACATTGTGTCTATACATATAAAAATTCAGTAAATGTCATGTATTATAGTTTTTAGTTTTTATGTATTATAGTTTTTAATTTTTATGTATTATAGTTTTTAATTATATGCTTTATTTGCTAGTACTTTGCTATAATATTAAATTGCAACAATGATGGCTAAACTGCTTTTAAATGTAATCTTTGACTACTGTCCTTCAATGTTATAGAGTAGCTCCTTTTAAGCTTTTTTTTTTTTGAAAGCAGTGAAACCTACTTTTTTGAAAAGAGAAAAATAGAGAAAGAAGGAAGGAAAAAAAGGGAAAGAAAGAAAGTGATGTAGAATCCAATGTGTTAAAAAAAATGACTACAACACATCCCCTCTGGCTGACATGGGGCCGAGGGACCCTGCCTTGGCTCACACCTCACTATCTTTGGCCATGGTTGAGGAACCTCTAGAAACCCAGTTTGGAAACAATTGCTCGAGGTTCCAAAAAGCAACTTTTATATAGAAGATCCTATAACACACATCCTGATAGCTGGCCCAAGAGATGTTAAATTAATTTGCAGGAACACTGTTATTTAATACATAGTTGTTGATAATCAATTTAAGACAACTTGAAATTTGTGGGAAAACTTTAAAATCAAAGGCTTTTAAATCTGACAACCAGCTTATTCAAAAAGCATTTAGGAAGCTCTGACTGATAAGGTGGGGAGTGACATGCAAGGGTGAGTATGATTCTCTGTGCATGTAGTTCACTTTCTAACAGAGGACATGAACTAGATTCTCACAACAGTAGTACAGTGTTGAAAGGGACTGTTGGTGCCCTGAGAGAAGGGTGATGAAGTGTTATGTGGAGGGAAGATGATTTGCAGCAGAAGGGGGAGCGAGGCAGAGTTCCTGGAGGAAGGACACTTGAGCTGGGTTGGAAAAGGAAGGGCAGGAGCAGGAAACAAGGGGAAAAGTCCAGTATATATAAAGCAGTCTATGAGGGGATGAGTTTAGCTGCAGGTTGGGAACTATAAGGATGAAGAGTGGGAAGTAAGGTTGGAGCCAAATGAGATAGAGTCTGAATTGCCAGAATGTGTAACTTGATTCTAAATACAACTATAACATACTCATGAAATATTGTAGTAAACATAAAAATTTTCATGTATCTCTGCATTTTTTGAATGTAGTACATCAAATGACTTGAATATAGTGTCCTTTATCATTATATGAAATAATTTTTTTAGGCAGAAGCTGACAGCATTGTGACTCTCCAGCCGTTTAGAGATAAATGTGAACCTGTTTTTCTCTTCAGTGTTGTAAGTATATTTATCGTCTCAAATGTATCATCAGACTCCAATTCACAGCTAAAGAGCAAATAACATTACACACTGACTGGAACTGTTCTCTGGTGATAGTAATTGTAGACTTTTTTGCCTTACATTTGCTTGTCTATTAACATATTTTATAACTTGACCTGTAGGAGCTCATAATGCATTGTGAAGATTAGACTACCATACACTGAGTTGATCAGGGGAAAGAAAAACAAAATGGTATCCACCTTTTCTAAGGAAATAATCAGAGATTGTTATTATAGGATGAATTATTATAGGAGTGAAAAATTGGAAATTACTTAGGTACTCAGTAGAAGAGAATTGGTTATAAATATTCACATATATCAATACAAAGAAATATTTATATGGTCACTATTTAGTAATATAGATTGCTTTTCTCTCTCTATTTACAAATGTATAGAAAGAAGGTAGGTAGTGTATTCACCAGAATGCTAATAGAAGTTTTCTGTGTATGGGGGATATGTATAAAATTTAAGTTTTTGTCTTATCCTTTTCTATATTTTCCAAATATTCCAGGATAAACAACTTTAATAATCAAAAAATATTATAAGTGTTGGTTTCTAAATGAAGATTCAGGTAACTGCTCACTTGTGCGATATAGAGCAAAAAGGAAATCCTTCCCTGAGAGGGTTTGGACTGTTTCTTTGCTGTTGAAGAGACCATTTTGACATTATAAATAATTATTTTAAAAACACGTCTCAAATATAACTTTTTGCTTCTGTTAAACTATAATCTTGCAGCTATTTTAGGGAAGTGAACGACAGAGTTAACTGAATTTTAAAAAATTGCACTATAGATCTTACTGTCAACTGGTAAGATGTGATGATTTATCTGAGGGGTAGCAAGCTGTTATTTATATGGGGCCAGACAGTAAGTATTTTCAGTTTTGCAGAAGTATCATCCCTGTATAATAGTTTGCAGACACCTGGCCTAGATGTAATTCAGGGAACCAGAATGAGTAACCACCAGAGGCAGGAATGGGCTTGCCAGGTTAATGTGCCCATGAGGTGGCTTTAGCAGCAGCAGTAGTTGGGAGCCTGGCACCCAGGAGGAGAGGCTGGGCAGGTGGCCCACATAGAGTCTGCAGCTTTGGGGTGGCCATCACCTGCCAAGTGAGTCAGGTCTGAGCAGCAGACCCGCGCCCACCGGAAGACGGGGCTCAAAATCTTCCTTTCATGCTGACAGGCTGCCATCATCCCGGGACTGCGGGATCCTGGCCTCTCCTAACTACCAACGAACTTTTCTTCCAACTCACTTCCTGCAGTCACGCCTCACTTTGTTATCACCCATTGCTCCCGTATTCAAAATCCTAATTCAAGAATCTCCATGGGGAATATAGTCAATATTTTGTAATAACTGCAAATGGAAAGCAACCTTTAAAAATTGTATAAAAATTAAAACTTAAAAAAAAAGATCTCAGTCCATGACTACAAAACCACCTTTGTTTTGGGCAGTGTTCTTAGCTGACAACAAATTCATTCCAGCCTGTTAACAGGAAGGGCTTTTTCAAGGGATATTAGAAAGCTCATGGAGGTCCATTTTAGTGGTAAATGGTAATTAGAGTGTCAGGTTTCATTCAGATCTTTCTCAACTGGATTCTTCTCTTTGGCCTTTGAATATGATTAAATCTTTCCAATTAAAAAAAAAATCCTTTTGATACTATGTCCCTCTCCAGCCTCCACTCACCTCTCTCCTCTACCTCAGAGCTAAATTTCTTAGAAGAGTTTCTATATTTTCACTCCATCTCTTCTCATCCCATTAATTCTCCAACCCATTCAATTGAACTTCTTTCAGATTATTCCACCAAACTGGCTGTTGCTAATGTATCCAGTTACCAGCCTGTTGTTAAATAGAGTGAATGCTTTCAGGTCTTCATCGTTCTGTACCTCTCAAATGTATTAAATGTGGTGGTCATGTCCTCCTTTTTGGAACAGTTGCTTCTTTTGACTTTTGTGACTTGATTTTCTTTCTGCTTCCTAGGTGCTACTCACTATCCCCCCCACCCATTCTCCTTTACAGGTTCACCTTTCTTTATTTAGCCATTACATATTGACTTCATTATGCTATAAATCTCCTTAGAAAACTTCTCCCAAACACAGTTTAAAATGTCACTTCTTATATATCAATAACTCAAATTAATGTCTTCAGCTAAATCCTACACTTTGAGCACGAGACTTGTGTATCCAACCGGTCCTTTGATCTTTCCTCTTGATAGCTCAAGGACATCTCACAATGAACTGGTCCAGTACTACACCCCTCCTGCCCTCCCCATCCCCATTGGAAATGTTATCTTCTAGTGTTGCCTCATCTGGTGAGTAATATCTTAACATACCCAGTTTCTCAAGCCAGAAACAGAAAAGTCATCTCAGTGACTTCTCTTTACATTACACCCCATCCACACCAGACCTTGGTCCTGTCAATTTCACCACCCAAGCTTGCCTCACACTCATCTCCTTCTTTCTATTCTTTCCATTTCGAATAGCACTGCCATAGACTGAGCTCCCATCTCTCCCATCTCTCCCATCTTCACCTCTAGGGTAACTTCTGATTTGTTTACAGATATCTTCTCTTGCTCCATCTGTAACCTTGTCTCCATATGGTAGGTAAAATGATTTCTACAAACAGCAGTTCTAATTGTGATCCCTGCCTCTGTTTAAACATTTCAGTCTTTCCACTGCACTTAGGATAAAGGTTGCATCCTCCCAAGTTGACCCACAAGCCTCTGCACATTCTGGCTCCCCTTAGCTATTGGGCTTTGTCTCATATCAGGCCTTTCCTTAGTTTCTCTGCTGGCCTCCTTATATACCATGTTTCTTTCCAGCCGTAGGACCCTCGCATCTCTATTTCCTTTTGCCTAGAATGATCTTTCTTCTTTTTATTTCTTACCTGTCCTTCACATTTTAAACCAAGAATTACTTCCTGACACTGATAAGTACCTTTACTAATCTACCTAACCAGAACAAATTATAGATGCTCCCAGCTCTTTGTACCTCCCGTAGTGGTTCCTGTCATGGCTTTTATTTCACATGTGTTTGTGGTTTTTTCCTTTTTTTAAGATAATTATATGGTACCAGGACTACTGGCTTCCCCAGTAAAGAATCTTTACTGGCTCAGCAGTAAAGAATCTGCCTGCAATGCAGGAGACATGGGTTTGATCCCTGGGTCAGGAAGATCCCCTGGAGAAGGAAATGGCAACCCATCCCAGTATTCTTAACTGGTAAATCTCATGGACAGAGGAGCCTGGCGGGCTACAGTCCATGGCATTGCAAAGAGTTGGACATGACTGAGCAACTGAACAACAAAAACCAAGACTATTATCTCATACCACCTTGCCTCGTACAATGGTAGTACACAAGTGTTCAGTAAATATGTGCTGAAAGATGGACAAAAGGGAAATAATATTAAAAATAGTGAGGGAGAGTAATGTTGGGAGGCCTGAACAGAGCCAGTAAAATTTAATGCATGGATGGCCTGTCTTTGGTTGTAGGAGAATTAGTGGTAGAAATAGTCATCTAACAGATGAATCAGAGGTAGAACTCAAAGAGGTGGATTTACCAAATGGACATACTTTCATACCACTAATATTTATTTTAAAATGGCTAATTACAGTAGCTAAAAAAGGACTGGTGAGGGTGTGGGTCAGAGTGGGGTGACAGTCTAGTTAAAGTATTAATTCTTGACTTATCCTGAAAATGAATTTCCTTCCTGCTTTTATTTCCCCTTATAGAATGGCACAATTGTTGCAAAAATCCAGGGTGCAAATGCACCACTTGTGAATCAAAAAATTATTACCTTGGTCGATGAGGAGAGGAAAATTGCAGCAGGTGAAATGGTTCGCCCTCAGGTAATACTTTGAATTACTAACAATTTTATTTTAAAAAATTTGTTTTAAAAATGATGTATTTCATCTTTTTTGCTGTTTTCCTGAAGTGTTTCCCCTAGTTTTATAACTATCTAGCTATCTAAATGGTGCAACCTTGTTGGGAAGTATTTTGATAATATGAATCAAAGGCTTAAAATAAAACATGTATCTTTTGACTGACAATTACACTCCATTAAGTTTCCTTAAGAAGATCATGAGACAAATAAAGAAAAGGATATTTATTTCAGTGTTGTCTATGTTACTAAAATTTTGGAACCAATCTAAATACCTAGCAATAGTGAATAGATGACATAAATGTAATGTGTCATAAATTATACGAATTCATACAGTAGAATATTATTTAGTACATATTAGCTCTGTTTATTGATATGAAAAGAGGGCCAAGGGAAACTGAAAAATGAACAATAGAGTATTATACTTTAATATGATGCTTAGAATAACATCCTATGTGTGTAAAGTGTACTACCTGGTAATAAGAAAGAAAATATTTTGAAATTTTGAAATGAATCATAAAGCATGTAGAACTATGAACATAATATACCATAAGAAAGAAAGTCAGTCACATAGGAAAGTGATTATAAATATGGACAGATAAATAGGAGTGACACATTGAAACATGCACACACATATACATACACAACAACAAAGACAAGAAGTGTGAATTTAAGAAACAAAAAGTAAAGACTAGCTGAGAAATAATGAAAAATAAAAATTATGAGAAGGTATAGGCTCAAGGCTGTATAAGTATCTGCTATAAAAACTATCAGCTTAAATCTGGAAAGGATTAAAAATTCCCAAAACAGTAATACTGGGTTAACTATTTGTATAAGAAAGTTATATCATTTCTTCATGGACATAAACAAATTTCAGATGAATGGAAGAGCTATGAAGAAACAAAGCATAAAAGTATTAGAAGAAAATATTGGAAAGCATTTATTTTGTCATAGGTTGAGAAAGGCCTTGAAAGTATAATATGAAACAGATATCAAAAAAGAAAAAATGGATATATTTGATTATTTAAAAGTTTGAATAAAATATAAAAGTAAAGCAGCAAACTTGGAGAAATGTTTGCACTGTGTCTCAATGTGTTAATATCCTTAGTATGTACAAAGTGTAAGCATTAGGGAGAAAAATGAATATTTTGATGGAAAACTGACAAATGACAAACATAGGGGATTTACATTTACAGTAGTGATTTTTCTCATTCCAGACCATGTTCCTTTACATTTTCAGGTTTCTTGTTTTTCAGGGAACCTTTGCCCTTCCTTTCTCTCTGTATCTCCCTCCCTCCCTCTTTCCACCCCCTCTACTTCTTTTTGAAGTTATAATAACTAGGAATTTTTGAAGGCTTACTGTTTGCTAAGATTTTAAAAAAGATATCCTCATTTAATCCTTACAGAAAGCATTTTACTCCTCACTTTTATTGAGATATAATTGACAGCTAACATTTTATTAGTTTAAGGTATATACCATAATGATTTGATGTATGTGGATATTAGGAAATGATTACTACACTTAATTGGACATAGCAACTGAACAACAACAACTGCTACACTTAGTTAACATTTGTCTTGTCATGTTTTCTGAAAAAATTTGTCATTAAAAGTTTTAAAAATCTACTCTTTTAGCAACTTTCACATACACAATACATAGCATTACCTATAGTCATTATGCTATACATTATGCCCTCTGAACTTATTTGGAAGTTTTACCTTTTGACCTCCTTCACCCAATTCCCCGATTCACCATACTCTGCCTCTATCAACTACCATTCTGTTCTCTGCGCCTGTGAGTTCATTTTTTCTAGATTCCACATATAAGAGAGATCATACAGCATTTATCTTTCTTTGACTTATTTCACATAGCATAATGCGCTCACACTCCATCTACATTGTCGCAAATAGCAAGATTTCTTCCTTTTTTATGAATGAATAGGATTTCATTGTGTATAGATACAATACCTTTATCCATCGTAAGTGTCCATTAGGTTGTTTTCATGTCTTGGCTGTTGTCAATAAGACTGCAATGAACATGGGAGTGCTTTTTGAGACAATCATTTCATAGTTGGTCATAATAGTCTTTTAAGATCCTTGTGTTTCTGTGGTATTAGTTATAATGTCTCCTCTTTCATTACTAATTTTATTTATTTGAGTCTTTTCTTTTTTTCCCTCACAATCTAGCTAAAGTTCTCTTTTGTGTATTTTTTTCAAAATCCAGCTCTTAGTTTCACTGATTTTTTTCTATTGTCTTTTAGTCTCTATTTTATTTATTTCTGCTCTGATCTTTATTTCCTTCATCTACTAACTTGGGCTTCATTTAGAGCCAAGCACTTGGGGCCCCATCTCTCCATTGGAAGTCTTAAAGTTGGGGGTACTCGATGTTGGTGTCAAGCCCTTCACTCCTTTGGGAGATGCTGGGAATTGTGAGTCCCCTCTCGATTTTATGTCTCTGTGTCAGGGAGAGAGTTTATGGTGAGATTGTGACAGCCTCTCCTACCCAATTTGGCATGTGTTTTTTTTTTCCCCTCATTTGTCTGATGCATAGGAATTGCCCGGTTGTTTTCTGGATTTCGCTCAGAGGGAACTGTTCCACAAATAACTATAGGTCTGGTGTGTCTGAGGGAGGAGGTGAGTTCAGGAGCCTCCTATGTTGCATCTTGAATCTGGACCTAGGGGAACCTTATGAAGCATTTGTGCTCAATAAGACAGGCTTAGAAACATTATGTCCTTTCCTTAGAAACGGGTAGCTAGTAGGCTGTAAAAGCAGAATTTGAAGTCAGGCAGCATGACTTTTAAACATTCTCCTAATTACTATACTGCATCTGGCTTTCGCTCTGTGTGCTCTGTACTATGGTTTTATTGTCATTGTTCTCATTATTCTTGCAGAATGACATCTTATTTTAATTAATTATAGTGGATATGTAAGAAATTTATTAATATCTGGTATTTATTTTATCTTATTCCATTCTGTTGGACTTTTCAATTATTTTGATTTCTCATCAATTGCCTTGTCTAGTGCAATAATAGTAATAAAATACAAGCCATAATGTGAGCCACATACAAAACTTATAATATTCTACTAGTCAATTAAAAACAATAAAAAAAGTGAAGTTAATTTTCAAACATCTTTTCTTATGTCTGACATATTAAAAACATGCCCATTTAAAGAGGTATTCAATATAACTTACAAGATTTTGCACAATTAGGTAACGCATAGACAAAATGAGAAGACAATCTATGAACTGGGAGAAAATATTTGCAAATGATGTGACCAACAAGGGCTTAATTTCCAAAATATACAAAGAGCTCTTATAATTCAACAACAACAACAACAACAAACAACCCAATTGAAAAATGGACAGAAACCTAAATAGACATTTCTCCAAAGAAGACATACAGAGATCTAATAGGAACATGAAAAGATCTTCATTACTAATTATTAGAGAAATGAAAATCAAAACTACATTGGGGTACCACACTTTACACCTGTCAGAATGGCCATCATTAAAAAGTCTACAAATAATAAATGCTGGAGACGGTGTGGAGAAAAGGGAACCTTCTTACACTGTTGGTAGGAATGTAAACTGGTGCAGCCACTATGGAGAACAATATGGTAGTTCCTCAAAAAACTAAAAATAGAGTTGCCATATGATCTAGCAATCCCACTCCTGGGCATATACCCAGACAAAACTATAATTCGAAACAATACATGCACCCCTAGATGAATGGATAAGGAAGATGTGGTATGTATATACACACACACACACATACCTACACACACAATGAAATATTAGTCAGCCATTAAAAAGAACAAAATCATTGCAGCAACATGGATGCATCTAGAGCTTATCATACTAAGTGACGTCAGTCAGAAAGAGAAAGATAAATATCATATACCACTTATATTTGGAATCTAAAATATGACACAAATGAACCTATCTATGAACCAAAAACAGACTCACAAATATAGAGAACAGACTTGTGGCTTCCAACGGAGAGAGGGGGCGATGGAGGGGAGGATTGGGAGTTTGGGATTAGCAGATGCAAGCTATTATTTATTAGATGTATAAACTGTATAGCACAGGGAACTATATTCAATATCCTCTGATAAACCATATTGGAAAGGACTATGAAAAAGTATATTTATAAAACTAAGCCACTTTTCTGTATGGCAGCAATTAAATGCAGCATTGTAAATCAACTATACTTCAATAAAATAAGAAAAAGATGTAGTCAATATAGGAAATAAGGTATTCCACATTCATTTTTTCAAACTAAGTCTTTGGAATGTGCTGTGTATTTTTCACTCATAGCACATCTTAGTTTGGACTAACCTCATTTCAAGCTCTCAAATATAGCCTTATGTGGTTAGTGGCTGCCTTGTTTGTCAGGGTAGATCCAACAAATACAAGACAGGTCACTATGAAGTTATAGCTGGCATAATTCTCTTATTTCTGATTATAACAGAAGTGAATGCTTTCAGTATAGCTATTTCCAAACATTTTTGATTCTGTAGTCCATTGAGAATCTATAATTATACAAACTTTTTGCCCTCAAAATGTATATATGTAAATATATAAACTTTTCAGGTAGTTTACAGAATCACAGAAGCATTTTCAGGGCTTCTCCAGAAACTAAGAATCTCTTATCCTTCCTAGGGTTTTACTCTATAGGAGGAAATTGACTATTGTTTTGAGAAAGACATTTTTTGATAAGTTAAGGAAGTGTCTTTCTGCTCCTAATTTACTCAGAGCAATGGTCAAGAATGGATCCTGAAGCTTACAAATGTTCTTTCCGCTTTAATTTCTATCCCTTTGATTATACATATTTACTAGAAACAAAATTTATAAAAACTCTCTATCATATTAAAATATAACTGTTTTATTTGCTTTTCTTTTTCACAGTATCATGAAATTGCATTTGTAGACTCAGATTCAGAGGATGCTGGGGAACCAAGCTATGAAAGTGTTGGCAAGTAAATTTACTTTAAAGTAATAGTGAAGGATTTGTGTACATGAATGATGTTCATTACAGCATCACTTGCAGCAGAAACCTTGTAATGACATCAGTGTTAATTGATAAGGACTGGTAGGATTAATGATGATTTGTGCAATACCAGACTCAGCTCTTAAAAAGCAATCTCTTTTGCTCCCCTTGCCTTGCCTTCAGCCTCTATGCCCGGAGTCTTTCAGAGATTACATTCAATCAGGGGCTTCTGTCCCCTATGAGTAATCTGGACAGTAGTTTCCTCCTACTTTATCCTTCATCATCTTTCCAAAACTTGTAAAAATTTCCTCCCTGATGACCTGCACTCCTAGTTTGCTTTATGGATGAACAACTTCCTGCCTTCATTGGAATATCTTGAGTGAGTGTGTGAATGTGTGTTCATACCCTGGAGGGATCAGAGGCAAACAACATGCTAGGTGAGCTATTCTGCACTAAAAACTAATTATAAGAATGTGTCGATAAATGTGGATAAACTCATAGACAGTTAAGCCATTGGTTTATAATGTTTGCTTGCACTGGAACTCCAGCCACTAGTGATACTGACCTGGACGGATCATTGGTGTGATTCTAAAGCACGTGAATTGTACTAAAATAACTAGTACTGGGAATTCCCTGGTGGTCCAGTGGTTAGGACTTCACATTGTCACCGCTGAGGGCCCGGATTCAACCCCTAGTTGGGGAACTAAGATCGCACAAGCCATGAGATGTGGCCAAAAAAATAAAATAACTAGTACCCACCTATACTTTTTTTTGGCCCTCTGACTATAAACTCTTGTGAATGTTTCTCCTGCATGCAAATACAGGAAATATACTTTGATTCTAAGTAGAAACTCTTTGGTAGTTGCAATGCCATAAGGACAAAGCTATTGATAGACAAAATTCATTGGACATTAGTAGTTTACGCTTGCAATTGTCAAATCATTCATTATCTAGACTTTGTGCCAAGAAAATGAAATCCATCCATTGTTTTTTCCTAGACCAAATATACACCATTGTTATTATAAAGCCTGATGCTGTGACTGCTAGAAAAGTTCAAGAAATTAAAGAAAAAGTAAGTAATATCTCCCAACAATAGTTTAAATTAATTGGAAAAGAAATCCCTTAATTTTCAATGTGGAGACAAGCTTATCACTTAGAGTAAACTAGAACATAAAGAACATCTGGTACTAGGTACCTCTAACGGCTTTGGGTGTTTTGTCTTACAAAGGCTCAATCTACTTAACATCTTTATTTAAATAACTCTGCTCTACTAGCATCCAATATAAAAGATAAAAGTTGCCGTTCTTATGTTGGATGATAACAAATTCTTTGTATTTAGTTGTCATCAGTGCAAACTTGTTATAAGCTCACATTAGCCTGCATTATTCCCTGAGTTGTCACAAATATATGGTCCTTTTAGATACATGATAACTTAAAGAAGCATTTAAGGTTTTGCTTTTAGAGCCCAAAGAAAAAATTTTTGGAGGAAAATTGCATGCTAATCTAAAAGTCAGCTTACTTCTCCTATAAAGAGCCAGATAGTAACGATTTTCAGGCTTATGGGGCATATGAGCTCTGTCACAGAAGTTTAACTCTGCCATCGTCCGGAGAAGGCAAGACGGTAAATAAACAAAGGGGCGTGGTTCTAGTAATCTTTGTTTCTAAACATGTGTGGTGGAAGGGGCTATGGTTTACTGACCCCTGAATAGAGATTTTGTGTTGAAACAACAAAGTTATATTAAAATTTGCAAGAATATTGCATGTGCAATAGAGGAGGTCACATGGAAAGCTATGTCAGGAGGGATTGGGTATCTTTGTGAATTTCCCATCATGCATTCTTTCTTCAGCCAAAGAAGCATTGATTAAACTACAATAAAGTAGATGGTCCATTTTGTACATTGTTATACTAGAGTGACATACACACTGAATCATTAAATTAAAAAATTTTAAGACAAAGCATGGCTGAATTTTAAATTCTATTCTTCCCTGTGATTTGGATATTTTTATTGCTGTCAGAGTAAGATATACTAGATTATAAGTTACAGATTTAACAAAGGTAAGCCTTGAAAAAAGTTAAGAGTTAAAATAATTTTGAAAATAGATGGTTAAAAATGCTTATAAATGTATGTCTTTTTGAATGATTTAGAAAGCTGTGACATCTTTCCTTGGAATTCAGTTAGCTCTTTTTTTTTTTTTTTTAATCTTGAAACGATTCACTTAAATAATAGAAATAGTGTGGAGTCTCTTGTTCAAGCAGTGAAAATTTAAACACTGACGTTGGGGGAGGCATGAAAAGAACCTTCTTTGTTTACATATTTTTGGGCCTCTTGCAACTTAGTGCCTTATGGATTGTGCTGAGGCATAATCATGTAATGCATTCAAATCTGGAAGATTTGTTAAGCCTAGGAAACAAATGTCCTTGACTTCTTTTACCTGTGGCCCCACTACCCATTTGGATCTGACCTTGCTCTCTAATTGAAGATTATCAAGGCAGGATTTGTCATAGAAGCAGAGGATAAGAAACCGCTTACTGAAGAACAAGTAAAGCACTTCTATAGTCAAATAGCAGACCAGGTAAGAAGTTAAAAAAAAATCCACTGTGTGCCAAATACAATGGGTTCCTATAAGTTTAGTATTCTCATTATAGAAAAAACAAATAAGTCTGACCAACCAAGCTCCAGATTTCCTTGGCGGTGTCCATATCACGGTTAATCCAAAGAGAGTGACTGTGGAGAAAGCTCCAGTAGACACAGAATCAGTCAAGCAAAAATGGATGCTCTGATTGTGTTTTATTGGAGCAAAGATCTTTTTATGATATGTGTCCTCTAAGACTCTGTGCATCAGCCCCCAGGAAGTGAGTATCCAGACCTTTCCTGTAGAGTCTGATCCCAGGTTGAAGGCTCCTTGTCATAAACTTCATAGGAAAGCTTTAATCCTTTCTTTACCTACATGTAAATCCTTTTTGCCAAGCTATTTTTAAAATTCTGTTTTGTCTGGGGTAATACAGTAAAGACTTTGTATTGGCAAGTCCAATGGCTTGGGTGTCAGGAGATGCAGGTTCTAGAAATGCACTGTCCAATATAGTAGCCATTAGATACATGTGGCCATTTGAACTTAAATTCATTACAGTTAAACAAAGTTACAAATTCAGAGTCTCAGTGGCACTAGCTATATCAAGTGCTCAGTAGCTGCCTGTGGTTACATATGCCGAAGAGCACAGAGCATGTTGGTCATCAGAGAAAGTTCTACTGAAAAGCACTTTGTACACCAGCTGCACCCCTCAGACCATCTTTCTTGGCCCTGGAAAAGGGTTGGACCAGTGACATCAGCATCACCTGGGAACTAATGAGAAAATCCAGTTCCGGGGCCCCACCCTAAACCTACTGAATCATAAAGTCTGGAACTGGACTCCAGAAAACTGTGTTCAACAAGCCCTCCAGTTGATTTGGAAGCATCCTATAGTTTAACAATTGTTATTAGACTGCCTTGACGATCAGTCCCTGCCAACTGTGACCTTCTGTCCTTCAGAGATGTGTTAGTTAACAGGAGGCTTGTGAGTAACTTTCTCTTGACCAATAATCATGAAGGGAAAGAGGTCCTTGACTTGGGTAGGGTTCACCATTGTAGTCTATCCATTTCATGAGCCTAATAATATTATTTTTATTTTATTTTGTAGCCTGACTTTGAGGATTTTGTTTCTTTTATGACAAGGAACCTAAGCTATATTCTAGTTGTTTCACAAGGAAAGGAAAAACAGCCTTCCTGGGATGATAGTGAAGTTAATTCTGAGACAGAATCTAAAGAACCGTGGGATGAACAAGAAGAGACGGCCAAGCCTTTGAGGATGAAGAGCAAAAGGTAGCTCCAGGCCAGGAAGCTTATTGTTTACAATGTTTTAGCAGGTAACATAGTATAACATATAGATATCTCAAATCTAAAGACAAACATCTCTATGTCGAAGCCACAGGTATTCTTTTCAGTCTAAAATTTTATATGATCAACAAAGCCGGAGTTGCCCTGAAAGTTTATGTCAAGCAGTTTCAAAAGGGAAGAAATTCCTGTCTCTCTAACACTGGGTGCTTCATGGCCCAGGACTCTGGCCCTGGCTTCATGGCCCAGGACTCCAGGGTTAGAATGAGACCAAGGCTGGTCCCTTCCAAACCATACCCCTTTCCTATCTCTCCACATTCCACTTCTGCCTCCCCTTGTCCTAGAGACAGCAAATGTCCTCTGTCCTTTTACTCAAGGCAGTTAGTGGTGATAAATTGCTAAGAACTAAATAGTTGCACAGTTTTTTGTTAACAGTTTGTAAATTTCAAAAGTGAACATAAGTCACTTTTATTCTTCTGAAGACTCAGAAAATCCAGCATTTAGCCTATGAGTTGTCAGAGGCATGTCTGAAAGAAAGGTGGGTTAGCAGGAGCAACTTCCAAGTAGCTGAGTCCTGAGGCTTCCTGATGTGTTTCTCCTCCTGCCAGGCAGCCCATCTCCACTGCGTGTTCTGGTTGAGCATCTTCAGAACTCTCCTTGTTATCTTATTAATAAATTACGGCAGGTTTTTTTTTAGTTGGTCCATCTGCTGGTTCCTAGCCATGTTATAATTTTTAGGCAGCAGGGAGACCCTAATAATATTATTTTTATTTTATTTTGTAGCCTGACTTTGAGGATTTTGTTTCTTTTATGACAAGGAACCTAAGCTATAGGTTCCTTGTTTTAAGTGAGATAGAGGGACTGGTAGGATAAACCAAGTGCTGACAAAGGTCTTTGTAAACAGTAGGAGTTACTGCGAGAGTTTTAAGAGAAAATGATACTTAGCAGTTGGGGAGCAGGCTTGGGTGGGAAATGTTGGGCTCAAGATACCAGGTTTCATGCCAGAATTTTTGAGCCATTTTTTAGAGTGTTCTGTGAACCACTATTAACATAGCTGGCATAAGAGGAGTCAGTGTTTGTTGGTGCTGTTGTACGGGTAGGGGTCTATTGCATCCAACTTTCAGAAGCAGTTGTTTAGTACACACATAATAAGATAATTTAAGCACTTGGCAGGATAGGGGTGGACTGAGATGTGTCAATGTTGTTTTGCAAAGTTTGCAGCATTTTTCTTTCTTTTGTTCCACGGCCAGTTCTAATTGTTGCTTCTTGACCCACGTACAGGTTTCTTGGGAGGCAGGTACGGTGGTCTGGTATTCCCATCTCTTTAAGAATTTTCCAGTTTGTGGTAATCCACACAACCAAAGGCTTTAATGTAGTCAATGAAGCAGAACTAGATGTTCTTCTGGAATTCTCTTGCTTTTTCTATGATCCAACAGATGCTGGCAATTTGATCTCTGGTTCCTCTGCCTTTTCTAAATCCGCTTGAACATCTGGAAGTTCTCAGTTCACGTACTATTGAAGACTTGGAGAATTTTGAGCATTGCTTTGCTGGCATGTGAGATGAGTGCAATTGCACGGTAGTTTGAGCATTCTCTGGCACTGTCTTTCTTTGGAATTGGAATGAAAACTGACCTTTTCCAGTCTTGTGGCCACTGCTGAGTTTTCCAAATTTGTTGGTATATTGAGTGCAGCACTTTCACAGCATCATCTTTTAAGATTTGAAATAGTTCAACTGGAATTCCATCACCTCCACTAGCTTTGTTTGTAATGTTGCTTCCAAAGGCCCACTTGACTTCATACTCCAGGATGAATAGGTGAGTGGCTACTAGGTCAGTGATCACATCATTGTGGTTGTCCGCGTCATTAAGAACTTTTCTCTATAGTTCTTCTGTGTATTCTTGCCATCTCTTCTTAATATCTTCTACTTCTGTTAGGTCCACACCATTTCTGTCCTTTATTGTGCCCATCTTTGCATGAAAATGTTCCCTTGGCATCTAATTTTCTTGACGAGATCTCTAGTCTTTCCCATTCTATTGTTTTCCTCTATTTTTTTGCATTGATCACTGAAGAAGGCTTTCTTATCTCTCCTTGCTATTCTTTGGAACTCTGCATTCAGATGGGTACATCTTTCCTTTTCTCCTTTGCCTTTCACTTCTCTTTTTTTCTCAGTTATTTGTAAGGCCACCTCAGACAACCATTTTGCCTTTTTACATTTCTTGTTCTTGGGGATGGTTTTGATCACTGCCTCATATACAATGTTACGAACCTCTGCCCATAGTTCTTCAGGCACTCTATCAGATCTAATCCCCTGAATCTATTTGTCACTTCTACTGTATAATCACTTCTCCTGGTGACTCAGAGGGTAAAGCGTCTGCCTATAATGCAGGAGACCCAAGCTCAATCCCTGGGTCAGGAAGATCCCCTGGAGAATGAAATGGCAACCCACTCCAGTACTCGTGTCTGGAAAATTCCATGGACGGAGGAGCCTGGTAGGCTACAGTCCATGGAGGGTCGCAAAGAGTTGGACACGACTGAGCAACTTCACTCACTGTGTAATCATAAGGGATTTGATTTAGGTCATACCTGAATGGCCTAGTGGTTTTCCCTACTTTCTTCAATTTAAGTCTGAATTTTGCAATAAGGAGTTCATGATCTGAGCCACAGTCAGCTCCTGGTCTTGTTTTTGCTGACTGTATAGGGTTTTACTGATCACATGGATCACAGCCTTGTCTAACTCGGTGAAACTATGAGCCATGCCATGTAGAGCCACCCAAGACGGATGGATCATGGTGGAGAGTTCTGACAAAACGTGGTCCACTGGAGAACGGAATGGCAAACCACTTCAGCATTCTTGCCTGAGAACTGCATGAACAGTATGAGAAGGCAAAAAGATATGACACTGAAAGATGAACTCCCCAGGTTGTTAGGTGCCCAATATTCTACTGGAGAAGGGAGAAGAAATAGCTCCAGAAGGAGTGAAGAGGCTGAGGCAAAGCGGAAACAATGCCCAGTTGTGGATGTGTCTGGTGATAGAAGTCAAGTCTGATGCTGTAAAGAGCAATACCGCATAGGAAGTTGGAATGTTAGGTCCATGAATCAAGGTAAATTGGAAGTGGTCAAATGGGAGATGGCAAGAGTAAACACTGACAGTTTAGGGATCAGTGAACTAAAATGGACCGGAATGGGCAAATTTAATCCAGATGTCCATTATATGTACAAGTATGGGCAAGAATCCCTTAGAAGAAATGGAGTAGCCCTCATAGTCAACAAAAGAGCCTGAAATGCAGTAGTTGGGTGCAATCCCAAAAATGACAGGATGATCTCTGTTCATTTCCAAGGCAAACCATTCAGTATCACAGTAATCCAAATCTATATTCTGCTTAGAAGAGACAAAGAATTGTCTTCAAAAAAAATTAAGAGATGGCAACAAAATAGCCCGAAAAAATAAAGAATTAGAATTGAATATTAAAAGTGTTAAGCTTGATAAAGAAGGACATGATGTAAAAGAAAACATTTGTGAAGAAGATACAGTGGTCAAAAAATGTATTCCGAAACCACACAGATGACATAATAAAAATATAAGTATTAGAAAGATAATAAGGAGAACTGGATATAAGTAACATTATGGTCATAGATCTCAATACAAAGCAGAGGAAAAAGCAAGGATATATAGGAATGGCAAATATGTATTCCATAATTGTGTGTAATAAATGATCTATAACATACGAAATATGAATATGTATAAACTTAAATCCCACAAGTAACTTTGTTTACAAAGAAAACCTAAACAAATTTTTAAAAATTAAAATCTTACCACATACATTTCCTGATTATAATCCAATAAAGTTGGAAATAAATAAATAATAAATTTCAAATAGAAAACATCTTATCTATTTGAAAACATGAAATGTGCTCCTAAATTAACCTAGATTCAAAGACAAAATTATAAGGAAAATTAGAAACTATCTGGATTGCTTTACATAGAGGAAAGAAAAAAAAAATTTTAAACATACTTTATTTTGATGTCTTTAATATCCTCTCATGAAATCAAACATATGTGATTTCATGTAATTGATTTTTGTGTTGGTTCAATAAAAATGGAATTAAATATATATTATTTGATGTAATAGAGATATAACTTATCTTTCGGTGAAGTTAAATATTCATTTGTTTTATTAAAATCTAAATTATTGTGAGAATATATTATCAGTTTTAATTTTCTGGCATGATTATTAAACTTCAGTTTATAATTATGTTTTGGATTTCAACAGTTTACAACAATATCTGGAAATACAACAAATATCTCAGTTTTGTGATGTTGAAGAGAATATAACTAATACTAAGTTTATTGAGGTCTTCATCCCTGATTTTAAAAAAATTAGAGGCATAAAATTTGAAAAGATACTGGCATTACTTCGACCAGCCCTCTTTAATGAAAGAACAGGTAAGAAACAAAGTATAAATTGTTTAACTACTTTGTACATATGATTTGAATAATTATATTAAAATATATTAGTTTAAAATTTAACATTCAAGAAAAAGCCCTTGAAGAAATTTAATTGTCACTGATTTACTAATTTCTCAATAAAAAGAATAAAACAATTTTATAGCTAAAAAGTTCAGAAAGTGCTTTCTAACCTAGGAATTTGTTAGGGTAGATTTAAGATACAAGAATTTTTATTATATATAATTATTATTATAGCTATTATAATAAAGGTTAGAAGTATTTATGTCTGAAATGCCTAAGTTCAACACTTAGGTAAAGTGTTATTAATAGTGTGATTTGGAAAAAATGTACTTTACCAAATCTTTCATGTTTAAATTCAGAAGGTTAAAATGCAAAAACATAAAGTGCCTAACACTTAAAAGGTGCTAGCTATTTTTAACCTCACAGAATAGAGTGAATATTGGCAGAGGAAGAACAGAAACTATAAAGTAACACTATTAATTCTTTTTTATATTCAGTGTATGGAAATAAACTGATACTTGTATGTTGACCTCATATTCTCTGACTTGCTTAACTACTTAGTTCTAGGGGGTTTTTGACATCATTTCCTTGAGAATTTCTGTTACTAGGGTTTCTGAGGGCCTTTCAGGTGGCACGAGGCGTTAAGAACCTGCCTGCCAGTGCAGGACACATAAGAGAGGAGGGTCGGGAAGATCCCACGGAGTAGGGCAAGGCGACCCACTCCAGTCTTCCTGCCTGCAGAATCCCATGGACAGAGGAGCCTGGCAGGCTCCAGTCCACGGGGTCGCGAAGAGTGGGACACGACTGAAGTGACTCAGCTCAGCACAGCACAGGATTTCTGAACATCAGACCTACTTACATTTTGGGCTAGGTAATTGTTGAGGGTGCTGCATCATGAGCTTTGGAAAATGTTCAGCCACATCTTTGGCCTCTACTCACTTCATGTCAGTCGCATCCCCTCGACTCCTAGTTGTGAAAATCAAAACACATCTCCAAACATTGTTAAATGCACTTTGAAGGATTGAGAACCACTGATGTGGACAATAATATAATCTAAAAATTGAGACAGTTTTGCTTCTTTCTTTTTAATATGTACACTTTTTATTTCTTTTGCTTGCCTTATTGTACTGGCTGGAACTTCCTGCATGATGCTGAATAATAAAAGAGATGACGGTACACAAGTTACCTTGCTCCTGATCTTAGAGTGAAAGCATTAAGTCTTTTACCATTAAGTGTCATGTTAGCTTTATATGCCCTTTATTTGGATTAAGGAAATTCTCACCTACTCCTAGTTTGGGGAGGTATTTTTTTTTAAATCATGAATGGATGTTATAATTTCTCAAAAAAATTTTCCTGTATCTACTGACATTTTTTCCTTGAGTTTAACAATATGGCAATTACTTTGATTTTTAAATATTTAACCAGCCTTGCATTCTCCAGATAAACTATACTTGGTTGTTGTATATTGTCTTTTATTGTCCTTTTTAACATATTGCTGGGTTTGAATTTTCAATATTTTGTTGGGGACTTGCTTGTAATGTCTTTATCTGGTTTCGCTATTAGGGTAATGGGTAAATGAAGACTTCATAAAATGAGATGAAAGGTAGTCACTGTTTTCTGGAAGAGATGGTGTAGAATTGATATTGCATCTTTTTAAAATCTTTCCTGGAATTTACCAGTGAAGCTTCTTGAGCCTGGAGTTCTCTTCTTTGGAAAGTTTCACTTGCCTTTTTAAACCTTGAACAATATGTATGTTTTTTAGATGAATAGACTTTATATTTTAGAATAGTTGTTTATTTACAGAGAAATTAAGATATTACAGTGTTCCCATATGCCTACTCCCATAATAATTTCTTCTAATAATATTTTATTGTGATACATTTTTATAACTAGTGAACCAATATCAATACACTGTTATTAACTAAACTTCATAGTTGATGTTAAGGTTTGCTCTTTGTGTTGCACATTCTGTCGGTTTTGATAAATTCAGTGTCATGTGTCCCTTTTACAGTATCATATGTCGTAGAACCACTGCCCTAAAAATCCCTGTTCTTCTCCTATTTATCCATCTCCCCCTCCTAACCCCTGTTGTAATCTGACCTTTTTACTGTCTCTGTAGTTTTGCATGTTCCAGAATGTCATAGAGTTGAAATCATATAGTGATAAATTTCTCTTACATAACTATATACACTTAAGGTTCCTTTATGTCTTTTTGTGGCTTAAATAGCTTACTTCTTTATAGCTGAATAACATTATATTGTATGAATATACCAGCATATGTCTAGCTACTTATTAGAGGACATCTTCATTGCATCCAGTTTTTGGCTACTATGAGTAAAGCTGCTATAGGCAGCTTTATTATGAGCATGTAACATTGGTGATAAGGATATCTCTGATGTATTGAGTCACTAGGGTTTTAGGTTTAATTTTCTACACAATATAATCTTTATCCTACCAGCACAACAACCTGCTGCAAAATACATCTCAGTTCAGTTCAGTCACTCAGTCATGTCCGACTCTTTGCAATCTCAAGGACTGCAGCACGCAAGGCTTCCCTGTCCATCACCAACTCCCGGAGCTTGCTCAAACTCATGTCCATTGGGTCGGTGATGCTATCCAACCATCTCATCCTCTGTTGTCCTCTTCTCCTTTTGCCTTCAATCTTTCCCAGCATCAGGGTCTTTTCCAGTGAGTCAGTTCTTCGCATCAGGTGGTCAAAGTATTGGAGTTTCAGCTTCAGCATCGGTCCTTCCAGTAAATATTCAGGATTGATTTCCTTCAGGATTGACTGGTTTGATCTCCTTGCAGTCCAAGGGACCCTTAAGAGTCTTCTCCAACACTAGAGTTCAAAAGCATCAATTCTTTGGTGCTCAGCTTTCCTTATAGTTCAGCTCTCACATCCATACATGACTACTAGAAAAACCATAGCTTTTTTGGACTTTATTGGCAAAGTAATGTCTCTGCTTTTTAATATGCTGTCTAGGTTGGTCATAGCTTTTCTTCCAAGGAGCAAGCATCTTTTAATTTCATGGCTGCAGTCACCATGTGCAGTGATTTTGGAGCCCAAGAAAATAAAGTCTGTCACTGTTTCCATTGTTTCCCCATCTATTTGCCATGAAGAGTTGGGACCAGATGCCATGATCTTAGTTTTCTGAATGTTGAGTTTTAAGCCAACTGTTTCACTCTCCTCTTTCACTTTCATCAAGAGGCTCTTGAGTTCCTCTTCACTTTCTGCCATAAGTGTGGTATCATCTGCATATCTGAGGTTATTGATGTTTGTCCTGGGAATCTTGATTCCAGATTGTGTTTCATCCAGCCCGGCATTTTGCATGATGTACTCTGCATATAAGTTGAATAAGCAGAGTGACAATATATAGCCTTGACGCACTCTTTTACCAATTTGAAACCAGTCTGTTGTTCCATGTCTGGTTCTAATTGTTGCTTCTTGACCTGCATACAGGTTTCTCAGGAGGCAGGTACAGTGGTCTGTGATCCCCATCTCTTGAAGAATTTCCCATAGTTTGTTGTGATCCACACAGTCAAAGGTTTTGGCATAATTAGTAAAGCAAGAAGTAGAGGTTTTTCTGGAATTCTCTTGCTTTTTCTATGATCCAGTGGATGTTGGCAACTTGATCTCTGGTTCCTCTGCCTTTTCTAAATTCATCTTGAACATCTGGAAGTTCACAGTTCATGTACTGTTGAAGCCTATACATGTACTGCTGAAGCAAAATACATCTAATTGATAATAACAGCTGAGTGTGGAAAGCTCTATGATAAGAGATGTCTCACTGGATATCGAATAGGATATGCAGCCCATAATTGAGTGGAAAGGTAAGTATGGCTTAATTAACCAGGGACAGTTACATGATACTTCATGGAAGAAGCACTGTTTATGCAGAGACTAAAAAGTCAAGCTTGAATTAGCCAGGAAAAGGAGAATCTTGAGTAGTTTCAGTGGAGTGCTTGCCACAAAAGTCAGTCTCAAAACTGGGGTGAGAGATTATATACAAAGAAGTCAGAACAATTCAGAATTAAAGAAGTAATATTTGACAGATTTGTAAATGTTATTTTGAGATTGGAAAAATCTGACTGTAGATTAATGCTCATGGGAAGGAATCAACCAGTTGAAGTTACAAGAAAGAAAAGTTTAGGACAGGCTAAGGTCACTGAGATGAGTCAGGAGGAAATAATTTCTGTAGCAGATGTATAGGATTGGACTGAGAAGAGATTTTTATTCTATGTAGCAAGAGAGAAAGAGGGCCGGATAGCCACAGATCCAGTTTATAGGTTTGTGGCAGGAAGTTGAGGGGTTTGTCTTCCATTACTTGGTTTCTCTGTAAATAAGAAGCAGTGTTATTGGCTGAGAGGAGAAGAGGCAACCCTGTTGTGTACATGATCCACCAAAGGCCAGCACTTTTCTTGATCTATGTATTTTCTACCCGCTTTCCTGAGTGTTTCACACTTGAAAATGTCCCTTATTTTCTGGCAACATCACTTTCTCCCTTGCTACTGAGTTTTCCCTGTTAGCACAAAAACATGGTCCAACATAATAATAAACAAAATTCAATGAAATAAAAACACAACCAGAAAAACTGCCTTGGCTCCTCCGCCCCCTCAGCTGACACCCCATTTCTCTACTCCTCTGCAGTGGACACTGCTCAAGGAGTTGTCTGTGCTCAGTGAATCGCCTTCTTGACCCTCACCCACTCCTGAACCCCCTCCAATCGAGCTTCTGTCAGAACTACCCTAGTCAAGTTCACCAACGACCTCCAAATTGCCAAATCTAACTTTCAAATGGCCTGTCTTCTGTTCATAGTTCTCAGTAGTATTTACCAGTTTCTGCTTCCATACTGGTCACCTGGTTTGGATTGCCCCTGAAATCCTGACTCTTGTTCCTGGGAAACAAATACAATTTTTTCAATTTTTCTGAGCAAGGCAAATCTACCTCCAACCAAGTTGCAAAGATCTCACCTTCTACTCAATAATTTGCTGAAATAATTTTTCCCAAACAAATACAGTTTTCTCCTACAAAGAATTTTGGTGACAGCTGTTAGTGTCATAACATATTGCTATTGTGATATGCAAACCATACTAATATTTAAGGATGGCATAAAGGTGTTAATTAAAAAGGGGGAAAAACAAAATTTGAAGTTGGTTAGTCTCTTATCACTCTCCCTCCCCCTCTTGCTTGACTCTTGCCTCAGTTTTTGATTATTTCGTGTTAACTATGTTTGCCATTTGGTAGTAAATGGTAATTCATCACTCTTTAAATAAATGGTGACCTTTATTGATATTCTGGGTCACCTCAAGAAATTCTAAAGCAAAGTCCATGTGGATTATTTAACTTGAAGAAAACAGACATCTTCACCATATTCTCATGTATTTTCAAGAAATATAATATACCTCTATTCAACTCATCTATTACGTCTTTTATTCAGATATGATAGTTTTCTTCATTATAGTTCTTGTTATCTTATTTTTCAACTGAATATGGGAATATATGCAATGTTCTTTGCTCTAAAGTATTCAGTCAATAAAAGGTAAGCTGTTCATAGTAGTTGTTTTAGTACCAGCCATTTCTTTTCAGCATTATTCCTAGTTTTTAACCCCATAGTGAATGAATGACACTTCCCCCCCAAACTTACTTTCTAAGTAAGAAAGACAATGGCTTCTGTAAATTTTTATTTACTGACTCCCTTACTGAATTATGTTATTTAATACTATTAACCTTTTAAAAATACTCCTGAATTTTCCAAACAGCTTATATGCAAACACTGTTATCCATTTTGTTCAATTTTGTTATTTTTATGTATGGCTTAGTACTTCCAGAATAACTATTAAATAATTAAAGGCCAGTATGATAACATTTTGGCTTTGTTCTACTCCTGACTGCTTTTAATGCCTCCAGTGATTTCAATTATGATGTTTGCTTTAGGTTTTAGGCAAAAATCTCTATACTCTAAAATATTTCTATCTGCCACATGGTATGAAAAGATTTTGAATGTAATCCAGTGACATGTCTTTTGATGGCATATTTTGAAATTTATATTTTGTTTATAAACAGGTGTGCAGTGGATGTATTTAGAATTTTTCTTATACAAACTAGTTTTCATGCTTTTCACAGTCCTTAGGTCCATTAATTTCCCACTTTTTGCTCAATTATATTTCATCTTTCAGTTATCTAGAGCCTATATTTAAGCACATTAAAAAAAGATATGTACCTAGTTATTTTGTTTTCTGAAAGTGAAAGTCACTCAGTCATGTTCGACTCTTTGTGACCCCGTGGACTATACAGTCCTTGGAATTCTCCAGGCCAGAATACTGGAGTAGGGAGCCTTTCCCTTCTCCAGGGGATCTTCCCAACCCAGGGATCAAACCCATTCTCCTGCATTGCAGGTGGATTCTTTACCAGCTGAGCCACAAGGGAAGCCCAAGAATACTGGGGTGGGTAGCCTATCCCTTGTCTAGTGGATCTTCCCAACTCAGGAATCGAACTGGGGTCTCCTGCATTGCAGGCGGATTCTTTACCAACTGAGCTATCAGGAAAGCCCAACCCTAGAACCCTAGCATATCTGAGACTGTCAGTATATCACCTTTATGTATGAAATAAAACTTATCTGACTGTACAGATTTTAAAAAATAAATCCCCCATTCTTAGATCTATAGATTTTGGTCCACTGAAGAACTGGAAATGGCATCATAAATTTGATATGTTAAGAATACTGTTTACCTTAAATTAAAAATCAAATAATCTATTTTTGTAAAGTTAAATTTCATATGAGAATGAAATACGTTCTATGTCCTTATGATAATATAGTCTGTATTGTGTGTATAATCAATAACTTAGCACTTTAAAACTTATGTGACTTTTTATTTAGAGGATGTTTTGAATAAAATTCAAGATGAAGGCTTTAAAATACTGCTGCAAAGACAGATAGTATTATCAGAAGAAGAAGCAAAAACACTGTGCAAAGAATATGAAAATAAAGATTATTTTGGAAGTGTTATAGAAAATATGACCAGGTAAAATAGAATTCAGGTTGAGAAAGCACAGGTTGATTTATGTTTGAATCATTTAACCTTCTTTTAACCCTGCCTTCTGTTCAAGTCGCCAAACCTCTCAATTCTGTAAAGATGTGCTGAGTCTACTTCTTTGTCAATATCACTTCCATTTTGATTCCCTGCTCAACTGTGTGTCTTCTGCGGTCCCCCCAGAATGTTATTAGAGCAATGCAAGTTCCCAGTGAAGCCTCTGGAGTCTAGTTGAGTTGACTTGCATAGCCAGTTTGTACAGCATCATCAAGTCCAAGTAGACAGCTATGACTGACTCTCAAGGGTTTTGGTAATCCTAAAGATCACTAGCCCGAGGAGATGAATGGGATGCTAGAAACTTGTCAGGTTTCTAGCAGAATAAATGAAACAGCAGCCAGACCAGAAAGCCAGCAAGCATGTATAATATAAATCAGCAGGGGCATGGGGACAATACCTGTATTTTCCCTAGACCACTCGGTCAGAACCAAGGCCCTTCTTTTCTTCTCCTTCCTCTGCTTCCTTTCTTTGATGAATACACTCTTGAGAGTACACCAACAGAAATTAATTTCATACTCTTGGTAAAAAGGGTTATTTTCCTATTTTTGTCTAACAAATACACTTGCATTATTTATCTATGATTAGCTACAAGCCATAGTGTCATTAACTTAGTTTTTTCTTTTCTAACAGTGGTCCATCTCTAGCCCTTGTTTTAGTAAGAGAAAATGGCTTAGGATACTGGAAACAGTTAATTGGACCAAGCAATGTTGAAGAAGCCAAAGAATATCTTCCAGAGAGGTATGACTCATGTCATGGGTCCCCAGATTTTTTCATGGGAGCCACTTTGGTTTCCTCTTGGGTACCCGGTACAGGAACTACAACTCTCGTCCAAAGGAGGTTCTCAGGAACCTTTTGCTCCTTTTGCTGGGTAAGGAGTGGGCTGTTTATGACTGAAAGCCCAGCCACTGCCAACCTGAATATGGCCAAGGCTTTGCAAGAGAATGTTCTAAGTTGCTTCGTTTGGGGCTGGAAGTAAGTGGTAGCTACCCAACCAGAAGTCTGTATCTTATATACAGAAATATCTGCCCCATGCACTGTTTAGGAGAAGTTCTTTTGAGAAGGGCATGATAATCCTGTAGGTTATTTAATTGGTATAAGAGTTTTAAGACAATGATGACTAACTTAATATGTGGTCTACAAATTGGTGGGAACATTTACAAAGTAATTTACTGATGAGTCTTAGAATTTTGTAATCAGCTCAAAACCTGGCATGTTACCTATTACCTAGTTCAGTTCAGTCGCTCAGTCATGTCCTACTCTTTGCGACCCCATGAATCGCAGCACGCCAGGCCTCCCTGTCCATCACCAACTCCCGGAGGCCACCCAAACCCATGTCCATCGAGTTGGTGATGCCATCCAACCATCTCATCCTCTGTTGTCCCCTTCTCCTCCTGCCCTCAATCTTTCCCAGCATCAGGGTCTTTTCCAATGAGTCAGCCCTTCGCATCAGGTGCGCAAAGTATTGGAGTTTCAGCTTCAACATCAGTCCTTCCAGTGAACACCCAGGACTGATCTCCTTTATGATGGACTGATTGGATCTCCTTGCAGTCCAAGGGACTCTCAAGAGTCTTCTCCAACACCACAGTTAAAAGCATCAATTCTTTGGCGCTCAGCTTTCTTTATAGTCCAACTCTCACATCCATACATGACTACTGGAAAAACCATAGCCTTGACTAGGCAGACCTTTGTTGGCAAAGTAATGTCTCTGCTTTTTAGTATGCTGTACTAGTTACCTAGTTATCTAGTACCTAGTACTAGATAACTAGATATCTAATATCTAGTACCTGTTACCTAGGTGCACTTTAAAAAATATTTTTTGATCTTAGCTGCTGGGCTTGGTCTCAGCTGAGGGAAGGAGATAGTATCTCATTCATTTCTGTTCTTGGCACGTAGCTGATGATGGAAACAAACGGACTTGCAATTCACCTAAATTCTTTGTGCTAATTTCAGAGCAGGATTGAATCCAGGGGAAGAAAAGCCCTCCTTCAAGTGAGCAGGAATAAAGATGCTTTATCAAACACAAGAAATGTTTGCATCCATGCTGCCACAATAAATTACAGGACTTATGAAACATCATGTATATAAAGTTGAAGTGTTTTCTTTTGGGTAGAAGGTTTTGAGTTGGACTTGTCCTCAAGGAGGCATTTTGCACTCTTTTGACCCTCTTCTCTTATGTCTTTGTTCCTGTGCCCGGAAATTACTGTAAAGGATAATAAGGCTTGGGCACTCTTTACGTGGTATGAGCAGGGTGCCACAGAACCTCTTAATGAAATGTAGCAGAGAATGCAACACATGGCATCAGAGAGAAGAATCCTTATCATTACCTGGCCTATACATGTAGGCACACTCTTCTAGAAATTCTGGCTCCAAGTATGGAGGCCGCATACCAGCACAGAGACATTTTCTCCAGGTGAAGGCACTCAGTAACTGCCCCTCTTCTCCCCACTATTATAGTGAGAATTTAAATCCTAAGCCCTTATGATCCCTAATGTTGCCACAAGTTCACAATGACTCTTAGCTGTTATTTTTGACTGCCTCCTTTTCTAAGTTGCCTTAGAAATAACTCCTGTACTTGGGCATCAGACTCTTTACTCTCCATTGCTTAATCTGAAATATGGTCACTTGCATACAAGAGAAACACAGCAATCCTTCTTTTCTATCCTTACACACACACACACACACACACACACACACACTTTTTCCAAATACCAGGTCTAACAGCCTAATGGAGGGCCTGCTTGTAGTTCTCTGCACTGAAGGGAGTCAGTTCTGGTGATGTTTCATTGTACAAATCTCCCTGACAATCACAGGCTCTTAGTCTACAAGTATCTTCAAATCAGAGATGTGAGAGCAGCCAAGGGCTGAAAGGGAAGGCCACATTAGATAAGGAAATCTGAAATGGTCACTGAAAAAATTAGAGAGATTCTACCAGCTGAGCCACAAGGGAAGCTCACAGATAAGAAAGGGGTCTTAAAACTTAGGACAGAAAGCCAAACTTCCAGTGATGTCAGTCTGTTAACAGGAAGGGAGATTATTTGCTGTGGCTGGATTTTGTGGGTTGCTTGCTCGGGGCTATGTTTAAAGGGCAGAAAATTAATGAGCAATGAATATCACTTCTACTGAAATATAACTAGATAGGCAGAGGGACGGAAAGAAAAGGGTGCAACTGGAAAACACTGAGGAATAATGGTTGACTTTGGAGATACGTATTCATCTATCATACAAAAACAGAACTGGAATAAACTGCCCCGGCAGGGCTTGCACGTTACCATCAATGTCACTGCTGCGTTGTTCCACAAAGCCATTTGGCAGGCTCCTCTTTTCCTGCTGCTTTCCTTATCCAGAGGGTTCCACTGCCATGTCTCCTGGATTTGGTGTTTATAATTTGGTGTATTTGGACTAGGTCAAATGCCATCTCTAGTGCTTGAAATTATTTAGTGATTAAAGAAGGAGAAGGAATTTATTGACAGCTTAATATGCACTGTATATTTCAAACACATCATCGGATTACATCTTCAAAGACTCCTTCCGAAACAGGGTTTATTATCATATTCATATTTGAGACAACTGAAGCACAGACAAGGAAAATAGTTGATCAGTATCATGTAGCTAGCAAGTGATACTGTCAGAATTCTATATTCTCTTCTTTTCCACTGCACCAGGGTGTTCATTCCATCTTTGACATTTGTCAGTATCCATTACCATGATTACTGAAATGTTCAACTCCTTTCTTCCTAATGACTGCTACCTCCTTAAAGGTAACAGTATCCAAGCCATTCTGCAGTTACTTCTTTTTGCAGAGTGCAAATATGAAGTTTTACATTGTGTTATGTTATTTTATATGTTATGTTATAACAGTTTTTGACTTACTTCTTTTTCAAAGTTTATGTGCACAATTTGCAATAGGAGGTTTGCCTATCAACCAGTTGTATGGAAGTGATTCACTAGAAGATGCTGAAAGGGAAATACAATATTTCTTTCCTCCTCAACACACTGTGGCATTGATTAAACCTCATGTAACACAAGAACAAAGAGGTAAATATATAAAGATAGAACCAATGTTAGGTTTTTTTCCAACTTCTGTGGAATTTTGCAAAGTAAAGAAAAGTTGAAAGAATAAAGCAATGACCACCTTCATTATCAGGCGGTAGTGCTCCAAGTTTAGGCTGTGAGAGATTTTGACCAGATTTCCTTTATTTAACCACCTTGATGGTGCCCTGCCAGTTCAGTGAGAAGAGTTCAGGTTGGCTGTCTCTTCCAATCTATATCTAGAAGTTCTATATCCAAGAAGTTCCTTGGCATTTACAGTGTGGAGCTGAAAACATGTCTTCACTTTTGGCATAGAAACAGATTTCCTCCTTTACAGACCACTAGACATATCACGTGGTTTCTGGAAAGATGGATCCCAGAAACTGAACATCTACATTAACATATTGAAGTTCTTCTGAATGTCCCTCTGGTGCCTTTTCAGTTTAGTTTAGCACAGTTTTGTTTTTTTAAAACCACTGTATGCAAGTGATACTCTGACCTTCCTTAGTTATTTCAATCTACTTAAATACAGAACAAAAATGGAGGCTATCTGCAAGACTATCAAATATCTGTTTTCCCTAGAGGATATCATGAAACTTATTAAAGAGACTGGATTTGATATAACACAGATGAAAGAAATACTCCTAACTGAAGAGGAAGCAGAGAAAATTTATTTTAAAATAAAAGGAAAAGAGTTTTATAAGGATGTCTTGGATGTGTTAGCTAAGTAAGTTTCTGATATATAAGAGTTCTTTGCATTGTAAACATAGTAACTGTTTGTTATAGAAACTTTGAAAAATATAAAAAATTCATTAAAACATTCTATCTAATCTAATTCATGAGAAAATCACCCTGGTAATATTTGGAGTTCATGTTTATTCTAATTCCTTTTTTTCCTTCTCTGTTTTCTCTTTATTTCTTTAGGTCTTCACATTAGATATAGAGGCTATCTGCTTTTAAATGTCTGCTTTGCCAACATATTTAATCTTTGCCTTAGTTTCCTTATCCATAAAATGGGGATGTTAATAGGACCTAACTCATTGGTACTGTTGCAAAGGCTATATAATTGATACATTGAAAGTAACTGGAATAGTGCCTAGCATGTATCCCTAGAATTAAAAAACAACATTCTTCTAGAACAAAAATCCTGTTGAGAGGGACTTCCCTGGTGGTCCAGTGATTAGGACTCTGTGCTTCCACTGCAGAAGGCATGGGTTCAATCCCTCGTTAGGTAACAAAGACATAGCAAGTGATGCAGCATGGCCAAAAAAACCCAGAAAAACAAACCCCAATAAACCTATTGGGTGAGGGAGAAATTAAATTTTTTTCAAAAAAGCAGAAAAATCACACTGATGAGGACAAAGAATAAAGATGAGCTCTCTGGATGAAGCTGTGGCATTCTGTCTTTAGCTGTGTATTCAGTCTCTACAGTTAGCAATAGTCCAAGTCTTCTGAAAGCATTCTTGTTTGCAGGGGTACATCTTTGGTCATGATTCTGACCAAGTGGAATGCTGTTTTAGACTGGAGACGATTAATGGGTCCCACAGACCCAGAGGAAGCAAGACTACTGTCCCCAGATTCTATTCGAGCCCAATTTGGAAAAAATATTTTGCAAAATGCTGTCCATGGAGCATCTACTATGGAGGAGGCAATGGAGACGATTGGTAAAATGTTTGAAGACTTCATTCCTGAGAACCTTGAGGAAAACTAAAGTATAGTACCTCCTGAATTATTATTATATCTCCTTATTACAGTGACTGGACCTAGGACAAGGCTGGTCTATAAAGACCAGAGTTCTCTCCATATTCCTGAATCAACTTTATTTCCTGCCAGACACACTGTGCCAGTCTCTAGCAGCCTGGGAGCCTTGTAGATGCCAGGGACCTGAGAGACGGTAGGGCAAGTGAGACACCTGTGGATTTGCCAGCCTTGGTTTTAAACCTATGGGTTTGCAAGCCCTGGTCTCCAGCTGTGTCTGTGCCATCTGCTGTGACTCAGTCTCACCAATCTCTCTTCTTTCTTCCCCTCCACTTCTTCACTCTGAGTGGTCAAAGTCTCATTCAGAAGCCTCAACTCTATCCTTTAAGTGTCTGGAAACTTGGAGCCTATTAACTACCTGTGGGTACTATATGACCATAGAATAGAATAGAATATTAGAAAGTATAGAATAAAAGGCAATCAGTTCTATTCTTTGGCAAAGAGGTGCTTATTGGGGAGAGGCAGCTACATAAAATGTATGTGAATTGAGTCTTGCTTAGTTGTCAATTGAAAGCTTTTCCATCTTGGACAATGTGGGAGATAAGAGTATAAGACAGATAATTTTCCCCATAAAAGCTACTTTCTTTCTTTAGTTTCAAAGAGCAGGCTCACAAATGTATAATGTGGCTCTGGTTGCTGACTTGAATGTGGAGTATAGTCCCCACCTGGACAAGCCAAACTGAGAATCAACCTCCACAGCATAATGAAGAAGCAATGTGAAATAGAGCAATCCCTTCACACCCAACCGGTTCCTCAAGGAGAGATGACCAGGCACATTGATTCCTAATATTATTGATAAGCTATGATTTCCCTAGATATAAGAATGTTGTATTAATAGATTATGCATAGAAATAAAGGTAAATTCTGGCATAGTGCAGCTCATTCCAGTAGTCCAGCTCAGTTATAGACCAAAGCATGATGGTACAACCCTTGACCACTTATGTTGGGAAAACATGTATTGTATATCTGCTTGAACTGTGGGTTCTTAGTTAATACAAAACTATGGGTTATTGGTTAAAAAATAATAATTAAGGTTACCTTCAGGGAAATACAAGTATGATGAGGAGACAAAAATCACAGAGACAGTGTCTGATTATGACTACCATCTGCACATTATTAAGCATGTCAGTGATGAGTGCCTGTGGAGCAGGTGGTGAGTAGAATTACATTCTGTTTATAGTGTCTATTAGAAGTATAGTGTAGATATAATGTCAACATGCTTCTCCCCTTTTGTGATGAGGGAAACATTATGAATAATATAGGGGATTTTTAATTAGTGTATATTTCAGTGCTGAATTGATAGGTGTGTGTTTGATGAAAAGAGTTTTATACACACACACACACACACACATGGGCTTCCTTGGTGGTTCAATTGGTAAAGAATCCACCTGCAATGCAGGAGACCTGGGTTTAATCCCTGGGTTGGGAAGATACCCTGGAGAAGGAAATGGCAACTCTGGTATTCTTGCCTGGGAAATCCATGGACAGAGGAGCCTGGTGGGCTGCAGCCCATGGACTCACAAGAGTTGGACGTGGCTTAGTGATTAAACTACAGCCACCACTACACACATATATTCACATTTTGCTGGTTTCTGTTTTATGCTATCACTATATCATAACTCTCAGGGGGCTAGTATTGTGGGTGTGTTCCAGACATTCAAGAATCATTTGTTTGGCTCTTGTTGGACACTGTTGCAGGGCTGTATATACACAGTGCTTGTCCTAAAGGAGCTTAAGGCTCTAAAGGCTGGAGATAGAAAATTAATTTGTGTTCTACGATTCTTAGAGGTAAGCACAGAGTGAGCAGATGCATATATGTGACAGAGAGGGAAACAGAGATTGAAGTTATCCAGAAAGAAGGCACTGCAATAATCAAAGTGGAAATTGACAGCAACCCACAATAATGTGGAAATGTGAGTTAGTGATGAGTGAAATAATCAGAGAATTTTTAGAAAGCTTCATTGTGCCCACAAGACTTGATAATTGGCTACAATTCTATCATATTACAGTTGAATTGTCAAAAGCCAAAAATAAAGACTGACACTAGAGAGCAATAAGAGACAAGCACTTGTTATGTACATGGAATCCACAATAATAGCTGATTCTCATCAGAAATCATGGAGGCCAGAAGGCAATAGGGTAACACACTTGAAGTACTGAAAGAAAAAAAAAAAATCAACCAAGAAGCCTATACCTAGGAAAACTATCCTTTAAGGCTGCAGATGAAACTAAGACATTCCTAGTTTAAAAAAAAAAAAAACACGAAAGGAATTTATTACTACTAAATCTGCTCCACAAGAAATGCTAGAGAGGGTACTTCAAACTGAAATGAAAGGTCACTAGACAGTAACTCAAAGCCACATGAAGAAATACAGAACACTGGTAAAAGTGTGAAAGCCAGCACTACTGTACTTTTGGTTTCTAACTCTTTTTGCCCCCCCATGGTATCAACATATAAAAAAGATGATACAATAATGATTAAAAACATATATATTAACGGGCACACAGTGTACAAATATGCAGTATGTGCCAATAACAATACAAAAGGGGAGAGACAAAAGTTTAGGAGAAACGTGTATACTATTAAAATAAATATATCCATTATACACTATTGAAATTGGTATTCTTCACAGTAGGTTGTTATACGTTGTTTTTTGTTTTGTTTTGCTTTCATTATAAGTTTTAGAATGTTAATTGCAATTTCTGAGGAACCACTGAGAAGTTTTATAAACTACTAGAAAAAAGAGGGAGGCAAAATGGTGTGCTAAACATAAAAAGTCAACCAATTCAAAAAGAGGCAGTATGGAAGAACTGAGGAACAAAAGCACACAGGACATATAGAAAACAGATAATTAAATGGCAGACGTAAGTCCTTCCTAATCAGTAACGACCTTAAATGCATATGAGTGAAAATGGAAGTATTACTTGCTCAATCATGTTCAACTTTGTGACCCCAGGGACTGTAGCCCACCAGGCTCCTCTGTCCATGGGATTCTCCAGGCAAGAATATTGGATTGGGTTGCCATTCCTTCTCCAGGGGGTCATCCTGACCCAGGGATCGAACATTGGTCTCCTGCATTGCAAGCAGATTCTTTACCATTTGAGCCACTAGGGAAGTAAAATGAAAGTGAAAGTTGCTCAGTAGTGTCTGACTCTTTGTGACCCCATGGACTATGCAGTCCATGGAATTCCCCAGGCCAGAATACTGGAGTGAGTAGCCTTTCCCTTCTCCAGGGGATCTTCTCAACATAGGGATCGAACCCAGGTTTCCTGCATTGCAGGCGGATTCTTTACCAGCTGAGCCACTAGGGAAGCATGGAGTAACTTCTCCCAATTTAAATGCAGGAGTTCTCCAATTTAAAGGTGGAGGATAACAGAATGGATTAAATCATGTGATCCATTAATATGTTATCTTCAAGAGACTCGCTTTCAATCCAAAGACACAAAAAACTTGAAATTGAAAAGATGGAATAGAATGTTCTATGCTAATAGTAACTAAAATAAAGCTAAAGTGCCTATATTAAATCAGAAAATTATATTTTACATCAAAGAAGTTTATGCAAAAGACAGTAAAGGACATTAGATACTGAAAAAGATTCAATTTATCAATAGATTACAATTATAAACATATGCACAATAACAAAAGAATTCCAAAATACATGAAGCAAACTTTGACAGAATTGAAGAAAGAAATAACTTCCACAGTAATAGTTGGAGACTTCAATGGAACTCTTTCATAATAATAATGGATAGAACAAGACAGAAGATCAGCAAGGAAATGGAGGACTTCAGCAATACTATAGTCCAATTAGACTTAAATGACACACAGTTATTGCCTCAGGGGTGGTCCAGGACTTCAGCAGCATTAAAGCCAAAACTCTTAATAACCAGCAGATGGCATGCTTGACTCAGTTGTACACAGTTGTTCAAAGATTTTAAAAGCAAGACATAGGGACAGGCTATTTTTTCAGGTTGTAGAATTAGGTTTAAGTAGTCAGAAATCTAATAATCAATGTCCAAAGAGATATATTCCATTAAACTTTAGTTTATGTTGGTGTCGGTCTTGAGGGGTTTGAACTTAGTAAAGTGGTATGCAGCAGCATGAGGCAGGCATCTGGGGACTGGGGTTGGTGGTATCTGGGAACATATTCTTACCCCAGAGGAAGAAAGGTTAGAAAAGACTAGAAAATTGTCAGGGCTCCAGTTCACTGGATCTTGAAACTTGAATCTTAGCTGGACCTTAGGCAGCAGATGCCTGTCATTGGCCATTGTGGCTGAGGTGCATATACCTTGTGCATATGTGTGTGTACCTGAGTGCATATACCTTGAAGCAGTGGGCTGAGATATGTAAACAAGATGAGAAGCACATGATGGTGGGGCCATGGGTCCAAATACAGGGACGAGCTCAGATGGCAGACAATGGTGTGTCTGTGAGGGAAGGAAGCACCTCTAACCTGACAGCCAGACAGAGCCAGGGATGAGTCTCGTCTTCATGAACTATACAGTACAGAATAACCTCCAGCCTCTGGCACTGGATCAGTCATACACCTTGACCCTGAAGCCAGAGTTTCCTTCATTGCCCTACTTAGCCCTTGTAACCCGCTTCCAACATAAGAGACCTGAAGCATTGCTGATTAGAGGCTAACACCTTCTAGGATCCCCCCGTGGATCCGGTTCCTTGTAAGCAAATGCTTTGCAGAAAATGGACCAGTTTCCTAAAATGTGCTCTGCTGTATTCTATGGCCCTCTCCTTGGAGTCTGTTGGTGCCCTGAGACACCAAGAGTTGATCCGCTGCTAATGATGCTTGCCTGTACAGTGTTCGAACTTGCCCACCCCTTGGAAGTTACTCTGGGAGACCTCCAAAGCCAGTTCTTTTTTCAATGCTTTTAAGAAAGAAGAAAGTTTATTAAGCAATGGTTTATGTGATTTTCAGCTGCTGAAATATTTCAATGACATAATAAATACTTGAAATTATTAGATGACTAAATGGTTAATGAATTTTAAAAATCCATCTGCTTGATTCAACAACAGCACTTGAGAGATCCCTTGATACCATGATGAAACTTTATTCATAATACCATGTTTTGCTTAACCTCAGTGTTCTGAACCTCATACTGTTATTCATGTTATTACAATTTTGTGAGATTTGGGATCAGCCCTCTGGCTATGAGTCTTCTCTCTTATCTAAATGTAGTTGCTAATCAAGTATGCCCCTTTTCCCTCTAAAATGTATCACTTATGTGATTTAAATTTACCATTGCAAAATGGTTCTCATCTAGATATTACAGCTGCATGTTAGAATTATCTAGTTATAAAACTACTCTCATACAAATATTGCAACTACATATGTTAGACTTATGCCTATACTGCCTGAAGTTGTAAAGGCAAAATTACACACCATAGAGATTCTTACTGCCATTTATTTCAAGGTTTCCTTACATGCTAGTAGAAACAGACCTCTCTTAGGTAGAAGAGTAAATAATGTAAGATACATAGGATATGAAGGCAGAACTGTCCCTGGGAGACAAGGGAGTCCCTGATGGCTGGCTTGGTCCCAGTAGTCTTGACAAGCCTTCCTTAGACACTGAAGCAGCCTGGAGAGTTTCTTCCCCAACTTTCTGTTCATCTTCCTTCTGTCTCAGCTCTCTCAGCCCTATTCAACTCCTGCCTCACTCTTTTTCACAGGTGTTTCCTCTAATAGGATCCATATTTGACTGGATTCCATTTTGGTGCCTGCTTCTCTGAGTACCCAGACTAACACACATGTAATGAATAAAAGTTTTCATGTCTACCCGGCTTAAATCCATACTATATTTCATCACCCTCTTTCTCTTTCTCGCTCTGATAATATGTTTGTGCATGCATGCTAAGTCACTTAAATCATGTACAACTCTGTGTGACCCTATGGACTGTAGCCTGCCAGTCTCCTCTGTCCATGAGATTCTCCAGGCAAGACTACTGGAGTGGGTTGCTATGCTCTCCTCCAGGGGATCTTCCCAAGCCAGGGATGGAACCTGCATCTTGTCTGTCTCCTGCATTTGCAGGTAGGTTCTTTCTCACTAGAGCTTCCTGGGAAGGCCTAATATGCTTACAGTATTTTCTAATTATAAAAGCAACACATGTTCATTAGACAGAGTACAAGAAAGCATTTATGGCTTGTACTCTTCTGTGCCACATTTTTTCCCCTAGTTCTGAGAACTCAGTAACAGTAGAAAATTATTTGTGTCATGAAAATCTGTCCTCCCCTCATGCCTGGGGACCCACATTCAGAAGTCAATTCTCATAAGTTATTGACAAAATAAACTAGTCATTCATTGCCCAGCTGCCTGGAGTGTGGAGAATGTTGTCAGTTGAGGGCTCATAGATAAAAAGAGACATTGAGTTTGCAGCTCAAATTTACGTTATAAGAAGGTGAAGACAATCTTAGTGAGGAGCTGGAAAATCACTTTAATACCCCTATGGGCCAAACATTCTGCAGGATAACTGACAATAGGATCAAGAACTTTGCTGGCTGGGCATACTCCTCGGCCCAGCAATGCCCCTTAAATGAACTTATCCCCCAGGACTAATTAAGGATGTGCACAGATATTAGCTATCAAGCTGTTTGAGTTATTCAGTACATTCAGTTAAGAGTCAACTTAAATCTCTAATAACATGAAGGTCTAAGTGATGCTCACCATGGAATACCTCATGGCCATTATAAAAAAGCTGGCTTGGGTTTTAGTGATGTGAGAGCTAATTCAAATAAAGGGCTGAGTGAAGAAGGCAAGTTATGAAACAGTATAATCTGTATAATAGGTTTTGGTTTTTATCATACAAATGCATAGAGGGAGACTGCAAACTGTGAGAAGAGTGACTATCAGGAAGTGGAAATTTGGACACAGACCTACCCATAGGAACACTGTGTGACTACCAAGGCACAGACAGGAGTTATCCTGCCTCAAGCCAAGGAATGCTCAGGACTGCTGGCAATATGCAGAAGCTACGGAAAAGGATTTGGTAACCAAACTGATGGATTCGGAAGGAATTGGGAGTTTTCTGAAGGAAGTAGCTTCATCAAGGGGACAAGGTGGTGGAGTCGAGGGACCCTGGGCTTGCCTCTTCTCATGAGCACACCCAAACTGCAACTAACTACCAAACAATCATCAATAACAAAGACTGGAGCCTACCAAAAATGATATTCTACATCCAAAGAGAAAAACCCAACAAGATGGCAGGAAGGGTGCACCGTTATATAATGAAACTCCATCCCCACAGGCGAGCGATTTCTCATAAGTATTTAGGTGGAAAAAATATTTTCAGGGAGAAAAATTTGTGGCTCTCACACAAAAGCCACTTCCACACTTGTTATATTACTCTCAATGTGGGCTGATGTTCATTTTCAACTTTTTTATAACAAATAAACAGATTATCAATTAATCAAAGTAATTAATGTACCTAATTAAGTTGTGATATGCAGTATATGATTTCAGTTAAATATTCAAAGGAAACAGTGTTTAAATTTGTCAAGTCATTTCCAAACTCTCATTACATTGTTTTGCACTTAAAAAAAGTTTTGCAGGAAGTTTTTTCATTTCCACTGAGAGTTCTAACTCCCCTCCCCACCCTCCAAGTTCCTACTATGCTAAGGAGGTAATCTACAGTGTCAATGCCTTTTCATGGACTTTCCTAGATTTCTTTAGATGCTATCCTAAATACCTGTCTGGTTTTCCTTAAGGGCCAGAGTGGTTTGGTTTTTAGACAGAAACACACATGGAGTGTTTTATGGATACCTCTGTGTGGGTGTTTGTGTTGGATTCCTTTAGCTCTGTTGCTGCGGGGTAGCAGGATGCAGGTGAAATTACATTTTCAGGAGGAGATGGGTGTCTGTGCCAGCACTCTCATTAACCCTATTTCTTCACTCTGCCCTGGTTTACCCACACACCTCACCTCTGTGTCCCAAAGCCTACAGAGATAAAATTAAATTATCTGTTTAATCACCGTGTGTGAATGCAACACGTAACTTACCCCTTCTCTGAGAAGCAGCAACAATGGTACATCTAAAGGAGATTTTACTCTTAAGCTTGCAGTTTGTTCTTCTATATCCTTGAGTGGTGGATGGACAAGTGACTGCAACTGTCTTTTCCAAGTGCAGAGCTGGTTTGTGGCAAGGGGGCCACAGCAGGCTGAAGACCAGGGGCTTTGGATCCACCCTCCTACCTCAGGCCCAAGGTACCCTTGGGGGCACCAGCAATCAGCAGAGAGGCTGGGCATCGAGATACCTGGGATGTCCTGGGAAGTGAGATGAGCATCACACCCACAGGTGCAAGATGCTTGGGGATGACTAACTGGTACCTGAATCATAGAGAAGAAACAAAGTGTTTCCAGTGCTGCTTAAAGGGGCTGGTAAGAAACATTGTGCATATGAAACAAGAGCATCTCCACTATGGCATGGTAGCCAGAAAACAAGGATCCAGACTTTGTCTGTCTGCCTTTCCCTTTTATTCATTTAGCAATACTATTGTTTTAGTTTTTAGGGTTTCTAGCTGAAAACAGAGAAGAAAGCCTTCTTTGTAAAAACAAAAACCATAAAACCAGACTCATTCTGATTTTCCATATCCTACTTTTCTAGATTGTTCAAAAATTCCCTTTGATCACAAAAATTCTTCTGCAAACAGCAAAGATCTTTGAAACATTCATTCCTCTTGCTTTCCTCTTTAGAAGCATTATATTTTCAATCACATTTTGAAAGACTGCTCACATCCTAACCACCAACTGAAATAAAATGTATTGTAAAAAAAAAAAAAAAAAATTGGGTGTTTTGTTTGTAATATGGCATTTATTTTTCAATGCACATATTAGGTCAAATTGTAAGAACGAAAGCATCTTTGCCCTAGTGGAGCTCTCACAGAGTCTGCACACAGTTTACTCTCAATACGATAAGCTTATTTGACCAGCTTTCTTATACCTTCCATACCAAAGGACATACTACCACTATGGTTTGTAGTGACTTAAAAAGAAAAATTGAAGCATATCATTAAGAAAAATGCTGCAAGATGTGTCTATGAAGAGGACTGTGGTTGGTAAGGCGAGGGGTGTGTGGCCTTCTACAGGCTGGCTGGGTAACGCCCGGCCTCACTCTGAGAGGAAGTCCCCATTTCGGAAAGCAGTTAGCTCACGCTCGTTTTGGGTTTGTGCTCTTCGGAGCACTCCTAGCTTTGATGTTCTTCTTGGGGCTGGCTGGTTTGGGAGCAGGTGGCTTCCCCTTGGGCTTCGGGGCGTTACTGCGACTGGTGCGCCCTGCTGTTCGCTTCTTGTCCTGGGCTGTCCTCTGCTGTTCCTGCAGCCTCTCTTCCCACTGCTGGGAGGCAATGTGTACATGTGACCATCAAATATGTCCCACCTCTTCATGCTATTAAACTAATATCCAAAATAATGCGTATTTTCACTGTAATATACTCATCAAGGCATTCATGATTTCCATAGCTACTCTACCCTGTGATGCTGAGCATGTATCCTGGAACAGGTGCTTTGGAAAGCACTGGATATATATGGTGATGTCTTGACATGCATTGATTTCATTGTAACAACAGCCCTTCTAGGTAGACACCATTGTCATGACCAGGAAACAAGCATACTGATATTATTTGCAGAGCCAACAAAGTCAGAACTGGGGATTCAAATTTACCAGTCTGACTCCACAGCCGAAGGCCCTTTCTTGTTGTTCGGTTGCTCAGTCATGTCCCACTCTGTGACTCCATGCTACATGGGCTACAGCATGCCAGGTTTCTCTGTCCTTCACTATTTTCTGGAGTTTGCTCAAACTCATGTCCACTGAGTTGGTGATGCCATCCAACCATCTCATCCTCTGTCATCCCCTTCTCCTCCTGCGAAGGCCTTAATGTATGCAATTTTTCCTATAGGCCCTCTAATGCAACTTTCCTATACAGCCAGTCATTCTTAAAAGGCTTTGCCAAGGCTAAAAGCAGAAATGGATCCAGCCTCATTTGGAAGCTGGGATTTCTTACCACACTTATAGGTTCACCTAACTCTCTTACATCTGAAGGAAGATGGAAGCCCCACCCACATTTAGTAATCCCCTCAAGTGTTAGCTACCCAGAGCTGATGAGAAATGCCATTCTAGACAGTCAAGATTCCATGATAGAAAAAGAATTTACTCTTTAAATATGAAAATGTCTAAGAAAAAAAATGAAAAAGAGTCTACTTGAATAGACGTTGCTTTTCATTATAACACATATGTCCCTACTTTATGTTAGAATATAAAAATTAGACCACAACCATAGGTCAGGCAGTAAAAATACAATGAAATGAAAAACACAGTCTCCACCCTCCTAGGGCACAACTCTAGTTCTAAAATAATAAACTTATTACTGTACATTGTTATACCATGGTGATATTTTCATACTCTTAATATTGTATTGGAGTATTTGCTGCCAAAGTGAATGACCCAGTTATGATTTTTGAAAGCTTTCTTTCCTCTCAACAATCTCAGTTTTCAAGGTGGACTTACCTTCTAGACTGATTCTTCTAATCTACAGCAGTCTTGGAAACCAGATAACAAACTCTGCTAGAATTTTCTGTTCAGTAAGACAAAGTGTGCTCCTGAGAAGCTCATGAGTGTTTAGCTTAGATGCAGCAGCAGTGTTTGGGCCTGTTATTTAGAAAAGGACTCAGTAGGAGAGGTTGTGTTGAAACTACCTTCTCCATGCATGCAAGCATGCTCAGTTGCTCAGTCATGTCCAACTCTTTTGTGACCCCATGGACTGTCGCCTGCCAGGTTCCTCTGTCCATGGGATTCTTCAGACGAGAATACTGGAGGTGGTTGCCATTTACTCCTTTAGGGGATCTTCCCAACCCAGGGATTGATCCCATGTCTCCTGCAGCTCCTGCATTGGCAGGCAGATTCTCTACCACTGAGCTACCTGGGAAGCCAACCGTCTCCATAAATGAGTATTAATACACATTCTCCCCTTGCTCAAGAATTTTCATTCCTGCAAACTAAGAGAACATAGGCAGTCGCAGTATCTTTTCTGAACCAGGTAATACAAACTCTCTTGCATACATCTAAACATATTTTAAGGAAAAGGGATGCTTTTAAAATCCAAACCAATAACCTGATTTCTTTAGTTCTGGAATGATTTCACATCTCTGAGCAGAAAATTATTCTAACTCCTCTAACTAAATGACCAATTTTTCTATGATGTTACCATTAAATTATGGATTTGACCACAAAAGTATTACTTTTTGTATATGATTTATTTTGACAAAAGTCTTGAAATTATCTTAAATACAGGGAAAGAATCTTCTCTGTACAGTGACAGTGTGAATTTCAAAAGCAGACATTCACACCCATATATATCTGTATTGATACCACTGGATATTAATTCTGTTCAAGCACTTGACTGTCTGCTAAACAAACTAAATATAATACAATAAAGCAAGCAATAAATAAATTTAATCTGGAAATGTTAAAAACCAGTAGATCAGTATTGAACGCAACCAGATCACCTTTGAAACTGAAGAGAAATTTATGATAAAAACTCCAAATGAGAAAAGTTATTCTCTTAACTACTTATTCAAAAGACAAATACTGCTATTGTTGCTGGTTCCTATGATAGCCTAGCTGGAGCTGGGTACGGCAACCCACTCCAGTAGTCTTGCCTGGAGAATCCCCATGAACAGAGAAGCCTGACGGCCTACGGTCCATGGGGTTGCCGAGTCGGACACAACTGAGCAACTAAGCATAGCACATGATAACCTAGAGATGAAAGAATGTGAAGAATTCCCAAATATATGCATTTAAATCCACATTTATGAATTCTTAATTATACTTACTACGGATCTTTTACTGAGTTGGTCTCTCCATTTTTCAACTAAACAATTTTCAAGAAGCATCATCCTGAAAAAAGTAATTTATCTTAATAAGCAATGCTAATTATGAAAGTAAAAATTTCAAAAATATAAAATACAAAAAATTGTAAAAACCAAAATTCTTCAATAACCATTAGCCCCACAAGTCCCCATTTATATTTTACTAATATTTTCTTTCAGTGTATTTATTTTACTAATATTTCATATTTTATTAGATCACACTGTACATTTAGATCATACTGTATATTTCCTTTCAGCATTGTATGCATTTTCTTATATACCTGAAAATTAAAAAATATAACTTTCCTAACTATATAAATTTAACAATGGATATCCATAATATATTTAACTATTTCTCTATGGTTGAACCTCCCTTTTGCTTAGCTATTATCATCAGCATTGAACTGAATATCACTAGTGTGCACTGGCTAATTATTTCCTTAAGACAGATTTCTGAAAGTGGAAATCTGGGGTTGAAGACTATGTATTTTTTTCTTAAGGTTTTCAATGCATAGTGCTAAATTATTTTCAAAATGGTTGAACTGTCATTTAATTCACCAACATTAAGACTATGTAAGTCTTAATCTTGCTTTTATTTGGGTTGGAAAATTAATGAGGTAAATATTTTAATGTTTATTTACTATTTGTACTTCTTTTAGAACTTTGTATAGACTTTGTACATGCATTTCTATATTGTAGTCAATGTTTTAAATAATTGACTTATATGTAAATTTATAGACTTACTTTTTACAGAGTAAGATCACTATCTTTTGTTATACCCATTGCAATAATTTTTTTTTGTCTTTCTCATTCTAAAACAAATTATTTTTTTTGGCTGCCTGGCACACAGGATCCTAGTTTCCAGACCAGGGATTGAACCCATGCCTCTTGTAGTGGAAGTCTGGAGTCTTAACCACTGGACCTTTAGGGAAGTCCATGTCTTTCTCTTTTTATTTTTTATTTTAATATGCACAATATTGTCATCAGATATGTGCACTGACATTTTTCCTCATAATTTCTTACACTACTTTTATGTTTACAGACTACTTTATTTTTCAGATAGTACACATTTATTTACTAAACTTTATCCTTTTTGATTAAGTTTTTAAAATATTTACTTTTTTACCCCATTTGAAATTGATCAAGTACAAAGTGAAAATACATACTATTTTCCCAAGTAAAGCTATTCGCAACATTTACGAAACAACAGTTTAATTTCTATTGATTTGCCACATCTCTTTCATAATAGAAGTTCTTGCATGCATTATAATCTGTTACAAGATTTTCTTCTCTGCTTTATTTATCTACATGTCTACTGTTGCACCACATGACTGAACAAGTGTAGCTTTATACTAGCTTTGCTCATGACATAAGGCACATTTTCTCTCATCCTTCGATTTTCAAAATCTCCTTTACATGTCCTTACCACTTTATTCTTCCAAATGATCATTAGCATTACTTGTGAAGACATAAATCTCAATCATCCAAAAGATGTTGACTAGGATTTTTTTTATCAGAATTAAACTATCTATAATCTGTGGGGAAAATGACACAAAGGCTGTTATTTAACTCACGTATTATCTATTCACCTGTTCGGCAATCCGGCACATCCTCAGATCTGCCTCTAGTACTGGAGCATATATATAAGCATCATAGAAGAGACGAGCCCAGAAACAGTCATTCAAAGTTCATTCAATCAATGTCTTTAGAAAGACAAGGTATAAGCAGTAAAGCAGCTTTAAAGCCAAGAGCACAAGGAAGTGTGAAGAGGATACTAAGTACTGATAGACTGAAGAATAAGAAAGTATTCAAGTGAAGTCAGTATCAAAAAGTGTTTCTTTGGAGACATAGAATCTTGAGCTGTATCCAGAAGGAACAGGAACATTATTAATGGGAGAGAATCAAAAGGAAGACTTTTTAAATAAAAATGAGCAGTTCTGCTGGAGAAATGAAGTGAAGCAAGTTATGGGGCTCTTTCTGGAACCTGTGCTGAAGTGTTTGATTTTTATATTTTAAGGACTTCTTATGTTGTAAGGATATATATAAAAAGATGTTATGGTAAGATAACTGAGGAGATACACTCCCAGCTGGATAGATGTACAATACATGTGTGTGAGTGTGTATATGTGTTTATATAGTACTCTAGTAAACAAATGTAAACTAAGTGTGGAACTGTGTTTCAAATGGCCATCTTTTTTTGATTAGTAATTTATTAAAAAGGTCTTAAAAATTCAGTATTTGCTACAATAAGATTGATTTGAAAACAACTAGTTTTACTCAATTTATTTGCTTATAAGTTTCTGAAATCAGGTAATAAATTCTGAAATTGATTTTTAATGAGTTCACTGAAATACTCATATTTTTCATTTTTCCTTAATTCTATGAAGAATTAACTGATGTTTAGGACATATGATATCCCAATCAAACCATCTATTAAAACTGATTTTTTTAAAAAAGGCTAGTGCTGTTCTTTTTTAAACAAACAAACAAACTAGGACTTCTAAGTGGGATTCATGGTTTTCCTAAGCTGTGTGCAGTTTTTTTCTGCCCTGCTGTGCCTACCGTGAGCGCCACTCGTAACACATGATGAGAACGTCTTGATGAGGCAGGATGTGTGGACACTGGCAGGAAGAATTCGTAATAAGAGGGACTTGAGTCCGAGGGATGGGTGATGAGGACTTGAAGATCTCTTTCACGTCCACCACTGTCGTTACTTCATTACAGCCACTCCTCTGCACGGCTTTTATTTTTGCATGAATGACTGCAATTGAAAAATCGATTTAAGTGTTGCCGAAGCTTTGGAGAGAAATATGGATGGTGTATTCCTGCCAACTCTGAGCCTCTCTTAAAGAATCACTCCTGTAATTATGGTCATGTCCAAGCTGCCCGAATGCAGGCAAAAAATCCCACACAATCATATGCTAAATGTAAGGCCTCCCATATCGTCAACAGTGTCTTAAAAGTTCTGAACCATGCTGCAAGATGGAAAAGGAAATTCACAAGTGGCTTACTCTGGAATCCGTCTTTGGGTCAGTGACTGGTCCACACTGGGCTACAGATAAGAGTTTCAATACAGAATCCCATGGATCCTTTCAGCCCAAAAATTCTATGATGAGGCTTCTTTTTGGCGGGGGGGGGGGACATCAGGAAATTTAGTTACATAGAAGGTTGACTAAATTTTGTAGAAATAATACTGTCTTGTCTTTCTAGTCTGTCCTGTAATGATTTGAAGTGAGAATCATATATTCTCAGATTCAGAAGGTGCCTGAAAATTTGTGTGGTTCAATCACCCATCTGCTGCTTGAACTGTTCCAGAGAAAGTTGTTACAGCCTTAACATTCTCATGCAGGAAGGAGTCTCTGAAGATGACTGTTCTCAATTCTTTAATTTCCCAAACTGCCAAAGCAGGGTCCATGGTGGGCAGAGGTGGAACTGTTATTATAGATGACTGATAATGTTGCTACGTCTGATTATGCTTGCAGTTCTGACCTCCTTGGTCCCTTGCTATTACCACCTGCCATGGAGTTGTAATCAGCCTAGGATGGATCTGTCTTGGATTCCATGCTAGGAAGCTGGTTTATGAAGAAGCTAAATAATTTAAATAGAAAATAGTTTCATTGGCTGATTCATGTCAATGTATGACAAAACCCACTGAAATGTGTGAAGTAATTAGCCTCCAACTAATTAAAAAAAAATTAAAAAATTAAAAAAAAAAGAAAATAGTTTCATCATCAATGTGGTTACAAAGCAACGATGCCTCAAGAATAGCACGACAGTGAAACTCAGACTGGACAACTAAGAAACTAAGGCTGGCGGTGCCACACAAGGGACTAAGTGGATCAGATTAAGATGATATCTACATATAACAGGTTTAAAAAACAGTAAGAAGAAGCTACTAGAAAAGATAGTGTTTTGCTTTTTTTTTTTTTGGTTGAATTACCCATTTTGGCTATGTGTGGTTCTCAAATATGACAACCTAAATAAGAGGTTATTTTTTCAGACTTTTATAGTGCCATGATCTTCCTGCTTTTATGTGGGTTGTATAATACAAAGGTTCTTATGATATAAAATTTCAGTTTGAAATATGGAAAACTAAGTTACCAAATAAAACAAACATTTTTACCCAAATAGTTTCCACTATTTCAACAGAAATAATTTAAGAAACACACACAAAAAAACCATAAAATAGCCCAAAAAGATATTTTAAAGGAACACATTTTTAATTAAATTTACTTTCAAATGATACTAGAATTAAATTCACTGAAACAATCAAGACAGCATGAGTGACTTATTCTCTGAAGAAAGTGCCGACTGGGTGTTTCAAATAAGAGAAGAGAGCATTTAAACTATGCTAATACTTACAGCCATAGGTCTTGGGATTAACATAATTCCACAATTTTTTAAAAAGTGTTTTTATAAGTAAAAAGATATGTGTGCACATCTTAATTCTTTGGTCTCTGGGCCTCAGGTCAAATCCACAGATCACTTACCCATCCTTTCCATAGCAGTGAAACTTTTTTTCCCGTCCCCTCCCACCGCTGCCCTAAGGCCCTGTGGTAAAACCATGAGAGAAGTGAGGTGATGTCCTGGCTGACAGAACTTCTGGACAAATAGGACAATTAGGATCAGGATGTCACACTTGTAATCTGATTCACAGCACTGCCCCCACTCAGGTAATTTACTTTGTTTTTACTTGATTTACCCAGAAAAGCAAGATATATTCACAGTTATATTATGCCATCTAGGACCCACATGACTGAGAGAAATCACCAACCGCTTTTTCACTTCATGACTAGCAGACCTGGCAGTGTCATGTGCCAAGTCCCCAAGCCAATGGATTCAGCAGATGATTTACCGTAACTGTAGTTTTTGCTCAGATACGTCGCCAGGGTTGGCTTCACCTTTTTGCACTTGCACCGGTCTAAAGAAGACAAAACAAAGACAGAATGTTGAAAAAAGGTTCAGAAGTCACTCTGGAGAAGAAAGAGATGGAGCCTTGAGGCTAAACGAACTTACCCGGGGTTAGGCGTTTACAGTCAATGTCAAGAGGCCTTTCCTGTACCATCATGTCTGGAGTGATGTCTATCCACTTAACGTCTGAAAAACACACAGGGACACATGGGTGTGGTCAGTGATTTGGCCTGTTCACCCAGCTGGAGAAAGGAATCATCTGGAGACACTAACACAGCAGCACACACACACACACACACACAAATCCTAAATAGCAAAAATTATATGTGATCGTCAACTACTTTTTCCATATAGACTCTTTGGGCTTAGGAAAGAAGACTTATGGCTGAGACTGCTTATCCAGAACAAACTGAAGTGAAGGCACATCCATTTTAATTGGTTGATACATACAGCCTACCTGGATTTATCCAACATTTATCCAACCTGGATAAATTACATCATTCCCTCCTAAATCTATTTTAAATGTTGATTTTCCAAGTTGACAGTTTACACTAATCAAAATAACCAAAATAGTTCTCAATTCCCACCTCATATTTTGCAGAAACAGTCCAGAGCTACCCCCCAAAGAAGCATAACCCTGTATCATTTCTATAATTAAAGCAATAAATGTTTTTTTTTTTTTTCTAAAACTGAATTAGAGAGGAGCTTCAATTTCCCCCCATTCACTTCACTTTTCCTCCTCCACGTTTTGGGCAAGGCTCTGAGGTATAACTTCAGAAACTACACTAAAGCAACACCATAATTTCTTTAAATGTGTAGCAACTTGAGTCAGGGATAAAAGGAGGCAAAAATATTCTTAGGTTTTATTTCAAGAAGTGGGTTTAAACCTGCCTCTTCTTCCTAGAAAAGCAGCAAAAAGACTAAAGAGAAAAGAAGGAAGCGGTGGTTGAGTTCGAGTTAACTAAGATGCCACAGACGCTGGCATTGGGTCAAAGACCATGAAACAGACATCACAGTTTTCCAGGGCAACTAAATTTATAAACTGTACTCCTGGTGGGAAGTGACAACTAGTACTGTTTTTTCAGAAAGAGCTTTCAAGAGCTAACGTTAAATGGAGAATCCTGGTGGGAGTGTTTTATTTACTAAACGATATATAAAAAGTGCTGAAAGCTGGTTCAGACCCAATTGTCACTGCTATTACTATTTTATTACTACAAAGAAAAAAGTCTAGTGTCACCTATCTAAGCAAAATCTCCCATCCCTCTTTATGGGGACATGGTGTTCTTTAGCTCCCGAAATTCCTGTGGAGAAAGCAGACTTTTCCAGAAGTCAAGTCACCAGTCCTTCCCACCTCCTCCAATTCGCCCAAGTAGAATGGGGGGCTGCCCGACCACCCAGCGGCAGCTGTCGGTGTGTCTGCGGGTTCTCACGTGGCAGTGACAGTCCAGAGTGCCTCCTCCTCACCCCCACCCCACCCCCGCCCACCTCGGTTCTTCCCCGAGTCTCACCGTCAGGGAGGTCAGTGACGATGGCCTCCGGCGAGATGCACACGCCCCGGTCGTAGACAGGCAGCTCATCGCAGGCCAGGCTCTCGGGCCAGCTGTGGTTGTACATCTTCATGAGGGGCTCGCAGTCGTCACGCGCGCGCTGGCACACCGACTTGCATGGCTTAATGGGGTCGTGCAGGAACTCCAGGGTGCAGATGGGCGCGTACATGGCACAGAGGAAGAAGCGCAGCACCGCGCTGCAGTTCACGTCCACCAGCTCCTCGTACTGCTCGATGGCCAGGATGGCGTTCTCCTGCGTGCTGTGGTGCAGGTGATTGGGCATCCGCGTGATGTTCCAGGGCATGTGCCGGCACATGGGGATGCGCACCGCCTCGCAGGGCGCGCCGCGCACGCCCAGTGCCAGGCGCAGCCACAGGCACAGGGCGGTCAGGATGGAGAGGAACATGGTACTGCCCTCCCGCGCCGCCACCCCAGCAGACAGAATGGGTCCCCCGCCTTGAGTCTTTCTCTCTCCCTTCCCGAAGGAAGAGGTCCTTTAGGGCACAGGGGATGTGCTCTCCCCAAACTCCCCTGGGCAGCAGTGCGCGGCCTCGGGGGCCGGCCCGGGGTATCCGCAGTCCGGCGCGCGAGGCACGAGCAGCGCCAGCCCTCAGCCTCCCCGGCGCGAACCCGCCCAGACAATTCCAGTCCCCGGTCCGGCAGCTCCGAGCGCAGCCAACCCCGGCCATTGCCGGACCTATTTATCCCGACACCTCCCCTGACGTGGGATCGGAACGCTCCCTTGGCAGCTGCAGGCCCGGCGCGGGCTCCCCCTCGGCCGCCCCACCCCCTAGGCCTCTCTTGCAGAAGCGGTGACATCATCTCCTCCGGGCCGCAACCCAGGGCTTGAATCCTGCATTCCCCCAAAGTCCCTCCTTTTTAGTCTGGCCAGTCCTTTTTCTTCAGACCAAGAAAAAGAGGCTCTGGCAGTCATTTTGGACACCAGATCCAAGAAGGTGCAAGATACGATTTCAAGAGAGGGAAGGACCGTCTTTCGAATCAAAGCTGAACTTTGCGCCCTCTGCCTTTTGGGTTCCCCAACTGTGAAGTTGGACGAAAATGGGAACTTCTGCTGCTCTTTACCTCTTAAACGTACTTGCTTTCTCCAGTAGGGGGCATGAGAAGCGCCGAGAGGTGAGAAGTGTGGGACCAGGAGAGTGCAGTTGGAACAGGATGGACACATTATATAAGCAAACCGCCCCCTCCCGGCCCTGAGTTGTATGGAATTTGTTTTTGTTATTACTGTCGTGGCTAGTAGACATTACTTTGGGCTCAGTTTTTTTTCCAGAATGGCCTTTGATCTGTACCTGCTCCAGGAAAAGAACTGACCGAAGATGTCACAGCATCTTCCAGTTTGAGAAATGTCTTCCATCTAACATTTCTCCCTCTTTCTCCTATTCCTGTGCCTCTCTTCAACTTGAACGAAAGCAGAAAGCCAAGACGACTTTGATATCACAATCTGAAAGATTTTTTTCTTCCTTTATGCCAAGTGATTTCCAATCCAGCTGTCTAACATCTTGATTTACTTGGAAACTGTTATTTAAATGAAGTAAGAAGCTGTGTACCATGGAGATCAATGATGTATGTTTTGTTCTCTCTTTTATCTTATTTTTATTCGGAACAGGTAGTAGAATCCACTGCTGGCTCAGCTATCCCCAGAAAATGGAGGCTTTATTGTTCCAAGTATACACTGATTTGCAAGCAGTAAGATTTTGGGTATATGATATTTTCTTAGGGCATTAGAATTTGAAAGCATGTTATCTGAATGGTAATCATCATGGTTTAGTTGGAAATCTGAACTTAAGGCAGACATTGTTTTTCTCTCCAAAGCTTAGATCACAGAATTAGTTTAGTTTTGACTCTGATTAGGACTGAGGATTAAAATAGCCCAATAAAGGAAAAGCACAGCTGATGTTTATTGAGCATGTGCAATGCGCTTGATGTGTAAATGCATTACCTTATTTATTTTTTCTGGGTACATGAATCAAACATGGTTAGTTGAAAAGGTAAATGAGACAAACACATTTCAGGATTCACCTAAGGAGTCCAGTTTTATTTATGGGAAGCCCAGGGTAACCAAATACAGCAGGGCCCATCTAGAGAGATATCTTTTTTCTGTGGAAAACCAAGCTTCAGATGCCAGTGTAGGCTAGTGAAATATCAAGCAAACAGGATAGCCCAGATGAGATCTCAAGCTGTTTTCAGTATTATATTCTAGTAGGTCTAAACCGTGGTTTAGTGAAAATGAGTTTCAGCCCAAGTTCCTAGCAGGGAAGAAGATACAGTTTTGAGAATGAACTGAGCTCCCTGCCCTTTTCCAAGGAATCAGCTGAGGGCAAACTTGGGGAGGACCCAAACTTCTACAGCCAGTTTGAACCTGCTGCATTAGTTTAGCTCTGCAAGTACCATATCACGACATTTCAGGTATTTCCTTGATGTTCACAGATGGAATGTCCTTTAACAAAGGGAGGGGAAAAGCTGAGAGCCCTTCTCCATAAAGCTCCTTGCTTACCCGTTTAGGTCTGTTGGTAGTTTGGCTTTAGGGTTCCTAGGAGAGGGTGGCAGCATTGAGGAATTCATCTGGAGAATGTGACAACCAGCCTCCCTCTTCCTGCTTGGCTTTTAGCACTCAGTCCATTACCCCATACTTGACATTGATTTGCCAAAATCTCATGTAACTGGGGAAATTCCCCTGGTCAGTGGCTTCTCTCTGGTGACTCCTCTTCAGTCTCCTCCAGGGCCTGCTTCTCTGCCCATCCTTTCAATGTCGGGAGTTCTCTAGGGCTCCATCCTCAGCCCTCTTCTCACTCTCTACACTCCCCACTGCTCCAGGTTGTTTCAATCTCAGCACTAGTGACAAAAGCGCTGGATAATTCTTTTTTGAGTGAGCCATGGGAGCTGGGGTGGGGAGGGTTGTCCTGCACATTGTGGGTAATTTAGTAGTGTCTTGGTCTCCTCCCACTAGATGCCAGAGGCAGCTTGCCCCCTATCCCATTGTAATAATAAAAAATGTCTCTAGATATTGCCACTGTCCCCTAGTAGACAAAATCACCATGAGTGGAAAACCACTCTTCTACTGTCCTTTCTGGGTTCAGTGACCACCTAAATGCCAATGGCTTCCAAATCCAGACCCCTAGGCCTGCTGGACTTCCCAGATGGCCCTAGTAGTAAAGAACCTGCCTGCCTGCAGGAGACATAAGAGACTTGGGTTTGATCCCTGGGTCAGGAAGGTCCTCTGGAGTAGGAAATCACAACCCACTCCAGTATTCTTGCCTGGAGAATCCCATGGACAGAGGAGCCTGGCAGGCTGTAGTCCATAGGGTCGCATAGAGTCGGACATGCCTGAAGCATCTTAGCAGGCATGCATGCAAGCCTGCTGGTCTCTGCAAATGTTTATCCAATTGTCCCTCGGGTATTTCCATCTGTATGTCCCATAGTCATCACAAAATCAGCCAATCCTAAACTGAATTTATCTTCTTTCACTCAGGACTGAACTTCCAGTGATCCAAACCACTCAGAGGAAGTGGTCTTCCTCCAAGTCTATCCTTTTCTCTAGTCCGCAACTCTTCCATCCTCTGCATTGCTACTACCAAGGTGTTAACTCAAACAGTAGCTCTTGTCTAGATTGTGACAGCATCTTCCTCTTCCCCCTGCCCTCTGCCTTGCCCTGCCATTCTCCACACTGACGTGGGGGAGCTTCCTAAGACTTCTACCTGATGAGACTCTCCCTAGCTTTACATTTAGGCTTGGTTCCAAAACTTCGGAATTAATAATAAATCCTTAAAAGGATTTTCCAGGCCCCGAGTGATCTGGCCTCAGATTACCATCTACCTCATACTTGAACCCCCAAATCACACTCATTTCCTCTTGCCCCGCCATCTGTCTCTCATCCAGGAATGCTCTCTCCCACATTCACCTGCCTCACTCTTCCTCATCTTTGAAAAGCAGATCAGGTGAAAAGACTATATAAACTTTGAAAACAAGGTGTATTTTTTTAAAAAAATTTATTTATTTATATTAATTGGAGGCTAATTACTTTACAATATTGTAGTGGTTGTTGCCATACATTGACATGAATCAGCCATGGGTGTACATGTGTTCCCCATCCTGAACCCCCCTCCCACCTCGCTCCCCATCCCATCCCTCAGGGTCATCCCAGTGCACCAGCCCTGAGCACCCTGTCTCATGCATCAAACCTGGACTGGCGATCTGTTTCACATATGATAATATACATGTTTCAAAGCTATTCTCTCAAATCATCCCACCCTCACCTTTTGTTTTTTAAACAGTTTGCTTTTTATCTTTATTCCATACTACATATTCTAACCTTACACAGACATAAACCATAAACCCAATTAATGTCGTTCTTAGCGACCCTAAACTTCCAGACACACAGACGTGTAGGCCTGTGGTATTGTCAGGTGATGGGTGAGGTGATGGGTCTCACTGCAGATGTGGCCACCAGGCGTGTTCCTGAGTCCTCAGCCCAAGAGCAAAGGCATTGTGTCTAGTCTCACAGTGTCTAGGGTCTAGAGTAGTCCCCATAGTGTCTAGTCCCACAGGCTCTCTACTGCCTGCCAAACGACCATAATGAATGACTGGTGTCATTTCTTCAGGAAGGGACCCTTTGTTACACTTTTAATTTGGAGTTAGCAGGTGGTAATTTTGATATGCTCAGCCATGGCCACAGGACTGGAAAAGGTCAGTTTTAATTCCCCTTCCAAAGAAAGGCAATGTCAAAGAATGTTCAAACTACTTACTGAACAATTGCACTCATTTCACATGTTAGCAAGATCATGCTCAAAATCCTTCAAGCTAGGCTTCAGTAGTAAGTGAACCCAGAACTTCCAGATGTACAAGCTGGATTTAGAAAAGACAGAGGAACCAGAGATCAAATTGGATCATAGAAAAAGCAAAGACAACTCCAGAAAAACATCTCCTTCTGCTTCATTGACTATGCTAAAACATTGACTGTGTGGATCACAGCAAACTATGGAAAATTCTGAAAGAGATGGGAATATCAGACCACTGTACCTGTCTCCTGAGAAGCCTGTATGCAGATCAAGAAGCAACAGTTAGAATTGGACATGGAACAATGGGGTGGTTCAAAGTTGGGAAAGGAGTATGTTAAGGCTATATATTGTCACCCTGCTTATTTAACTTATATGTAGAGTACATCATGTGAAATGCGGGACTGGATGAATCACAAGCTGGAATCAAGATTGCTAGAAGAAATATCAATAACCTTGAATATGCAGATGAGGAACTAAAGAGCCTCTTGTTGAAGGTGAAAGAGGAGAGTGAAAAAGCTAGCTTAAAACTCAGCATTCAAAAAACTAAGATCATGGCATCTGGGCCCATCACTTCATGGCAAATAGATGAGGCAAAAGTGGAAATAGTGACAGATTTTGTTTTCTTGGGCTCCAAAATCTCTGTGGACAGTGACTGCAGCCGTGAAATTAAAAGATGCTTGCTCCTTGGAAGAAAAGCTATGACAAACCTAGTAGCATATTTAAAAGCAGAGACATCACTTTGCCAACAAAGGTCCATATAGTCAAAGCTATAGTTTTTCCAGTAGTCGTGTTTGTGAGATATGAGAGACGATAAAGACTGCTGAGGACTGACAAATTGATGCTTTTGAACTGTGGTGTTGGAGAAGTCTCTTTTTTTTTTCCATTTAAAAAAATTTATTTATTTTTTTGCTATTACAAATGTTTATTTATTTATTTATTTTTTAATATTGTAGTGGTTTTTGCCATACATTGACATGAATCAGCCATGGATTTACAGGTGTTCCCCATCCCGATCCCCCCTCCCGCCTCCCTCTCCATCCCATCCCTCTGGGTCTTCCCAGTGTACCAGCCCTGAGCACTTGTCTCATGCATCCAACCTGGGCTGGTGATCTGTTTCACCCTTGATAGTATACTTGTTTCAGTGCTCAGTTCTCTCTGAACATTCCACCCTCACCTTCTCCCACAGAGTCCAAAAGTCTGTTCTGTACATCTGTGTCTCTTTTTCTGTTTTGCATATAGGGTTATTGTTACCATCTTTTTAAATTCCATATATATGCGTTAGTATACTGTATTGGTCTTTATCTTTCTGGCTTACTTCACTCTGTATAATGGGCTCCAGTTTCATCCATCTCATTAGAACTGATTCAAATGGATTCTTTTTAATGGCTGAGTAATATTCCATTGTGTATATGTACCACAGCTTCCTTATCCATTTGTCTGCTGATGGGCATCTAGGTTGCTTCCATGTCCTGGCTATTATAAACAGTGCTGCGATGAACATTGAGGTACACGTGTCTCTTTCAGATCTGGTTTCCTTGGTGTGTATGCCCAGGAGTGGGATTGCTGGGTCATATGGCAGTTCTATTTCCAGTTTTTTAAGGAATTGGAGAAGACTCTTGAGAGTCCCTTGGACTGCAAGGAGATCAAAGCAGTCAATCCTAAAGAAAATCAACCCTAAATATTCATTGGAAGGATTGATGCTGTGAAGCTGAAGCTTCAATACTTTGGGCACCTGATGTGAAGAGCCGAATTTTTTGGAAGATACCCTGTCTGGGAGAGACTGAGGGCAAGAGGAGAAAGGGGCTACAGAGGATGAGATGGTTGGATGGCATCACTGACTCAATGGACATATATTTGAGCAAACTCCAGTGAAAGACAGGGAAGCCTGATGTGCTGCAGTCCATGGGGTTGCAAAGAGTTGGACATGACTTAGCGACTGAACAGCAACAAAAACAATTTGATAAAGGGACAAGGTTATGTGGGGCACAGCGAGTGCAGCTATCCAGCTTTCTTGATCCTGACTTTGAGTTTGTCCTCCAGTGTTGGTTATCTGCTGAATACTCAACTTAGCAGAAAAACACTTTCCTTCTCACCCCACCACCCCATCCCCCTTAAAACGCGGATACCCTTCAGGATGCTAGTGGCACCACTGCCACCGCATTTCCTGTTGGCAGCAGAGAGCAAGTGAAAACAGTAGCGGCAGCGGGCAGCGGCCCAGGCAGAAACAGCTCCCACACGATTCACGGAAGCTTTCCCGTGGCCAATCCCGGTTCCCAGGCCTTGCGCGTCCTGATCCCAACAGCTGGAAAGGCCGCCGCGGAGACCTGCAGCAACTTGGGCAAGACCGCCCTCGGGCACAGTTGGAGAAAGCCCCGCTGAGTGCCTGGGCTGCTCAGCGCCCCCTTGGGCGCGGGCTGGCTCTTTGGGGACTGCGGCCTCGGCAGAAGGCGATGCCTGGGCGCGCTCCCCTCCGCGTGGCCCGAGGGTCCCTGCGCGCTTGGCTGCTGGGCAGCCTGTGGGTCTGCGCACTGGGCTGCCTCTGCGGCGTGGGGACGGCGGCGCCGGGGGCCGGGGGCTCCCTGGCGGCTCAGCGCCCTTGCCAGGTGCCGCAGCAGTGGGAGGGACGCCAGGTGCTGTACCGGCAGAGCACCGGGCGCTACAGTCGCGCCCTGCTCTCTTACGACGGGCTCAACCAGCGCGTGCGGGTGCTGGACGAGAGGAAGGCGCTGATCCCTTGCAAGAGGTACGCGGGGCGCGGGAAGCGAGGCCGGGGCTGCCCGGGGAGGGCGAGGGCGAGGGAGCTGCGTCGGAGCGCGGGGTTTCCAGCAGCTCGCGTCGCCTTCCTCCAGTCAAAGACAAACTTCGCGGAGAGGATCTCTTGGGGACAGCAGAGTTGGGGGCTGGGTGTCGGGCTGGTCCACTGGGGGCGGCCTGCTGGCGAGCGCTCAGTGAGACCTCGCAGGGCGGTGGCCGGTGAAGAAAGGTGGCGCCCCCAGGCCCTGGTTCGCCCACATTCAGAGGCTGCTGAGTCAGCCTCCTGACTCCTGGTGCCCCCTTCAGCCTAGGGCGTGTCTTCTGCACTATCTCAGCTCTTTCAGGAGCCATCTGTGAGGGAGACACGCTGAATACATATTTTATACGAGGTTATTTTTTTTCTTTCTTTTTCATTTTAAAGGAATATGACAACTCTACCAAAAGTGTGAGGGATCAGTTAAAGAACTGTCACAACAGTTGAAATTTTAGTCTACTCCCTTAAAATTTCTTTTAAGCAAGTTTTACATTCGGTGAGCAAAAATCCTGTATGTCTGTATCTGTTTTATAGAACATGATCTCTTACCTGTTATTATTTGCCATTTTAATAGTTGGCCCCTACCTATTTTTAATGGCTGCACAATATTCCACAGAGAGGTTATGCTACAATGCTTTTTAACCACTGGTGTGATTATTCACCTTTCTGCATCTGTTATGACAAAGGACACCCTCTTTCCTGAGACTGCAGTTTGTTCTGACCCCATTAAAACCTGATTTCTATTTTGGGATCGCCACCTGTCAGTTCCTTCTGCCTTATTCCTGTTTCTCTGTGTGTGTTACTCCAAGGGTTATGCGGGCCTCTCATATGGAGTTGGCATAATTAGGAGGTGCCATGTGAATGTCCACAGTTTAAGGCTCCAGTGGGCAGTAAAATGTGGGGAAAATTTGATATCATTTCACCTAAAAGTGTTTGTTGAAGTATTAGGCATCTTGAAGACAGTATGCAAATGCAAGAATTGTTCAAAGCAATATATTTGAGAAGGCAAAATAGTACATGATTGTAAACCGTGAGTGCTGAGGAGGCCTGGAGTAGCTGAGTCATCATGGGGTATTGGGAGTATCTTTTCTCTTTCAAGAAAATGAATGTTTTCTATTAAGTCTCTAATAACTTTGTAATAATAATAGCAAAATCCAGCATCTGAGTACTTGTTACGTACCAGGCATGGTCCTGAAGATGTTCCACATACTGTATTATTTAGTTTAAAAATCACAACCACTGGACAATGCAGCTTTTATGATCTCCATTTTACAAGCAGAGAAATCTGGGGTCAAGGGAGATTAGATAACTTTCTCAGATCAAGAGCTAGGACTTGAGGAAGCCAAGTGGATTCTGACATCTATGATATGCTGGGCTCTTGTTCATTTGCTTATTCATTCAATCTGCATTTTTTGTGTGTCAGTCATTTTGTATAATCAGAGTGGGTCCTGGGTTTCAGGGAGGTCATGGTCTGGGGGTGGAATGATATGAGGAAGAATTCCCATAGAGTGGGGTAAGGGGTGAGCTGGACTTGAGAGCACCCTAGACAAGCACCTAACCTGGAGGTGCTTCCTGGAGGAGGTGGAACAGGAGTGAGTCCCAAAATCCCTGGAAGAGGTGACCATTAGGGGGAAGCGGGTGTGGAGGGAAGACTGATCCAGGAGGATCCATCCAGGTGTATTCCGGGACATCCTGCCACAGGCAAGGCTGAGAATATTCCAAGAACTGCAGGCCAATCACTGTTAGACTGAAGCATGGAGTATGGCAGGAGGTTGGGGATCCAGGGAAGGATATTTAAACAGTGGAATGCCATGGCTGGGTTTTTAAAAGAGCACTGGATGAATGGTTGAGAATAAAGAAGAACAAGAGAAGAAGCCAAAACATGACCTAGGAGATGTTTGTAGAGAGATCCAGGTGGAAGACGGGGTGTGGCATGATGGTGAGAAGTAGACACTTTTGAGAGATATTAAGGATACTGAAGACGCTTATTGAAGGAGGTGCAGATGATTAGATGGTATGCTGCAGGGTGGTGGGGGGGGGGAGTCAGATTTGCCTTGTGAAAGCTAACGGTGCTGACGGCATCGAGGAGATGCTGATGCTGTTTGCTGAGATGGGATTTGGCTTCTGCACTTCTGAAGAAGGGTCAAGTACTGCTCTTTCTGTGCATCGTCCTGAAGCCTTGTAGAGTGGTGGCTTACGGATGAGGAGTCATGTCAAAGATGGACTAGGATTGAGACAGACCTGGGACCTGGGACCCTATGCTGCAGTGCTCCCATATGGCATACTTCTCCAGCAACAAAATACAAAGAAACTATATGGGACTAAAAATAACTGTGTGCATGCACAATTAGGGTGAATTCTGGACAAAGGATACAAAGAGACCCAAAAACCCAATTGCCACATTTGAAAGAGCCTGGAGCAAAAGCAGCCTACTATGTGCATTCCCCTGCACAAAACACCACTGATTAAGGGATGGGAAAACCACCTAAGCCATCCCCCTCCAGCCTGACCCCTGGATACACCCCTACCCTCATCCTGTGTAAGGAACAAGCTTGCTCCCCTTGGGAATCTGTTTGTTCTTGTTCCCCTCGCCCCCTCCACTGCAGCAGAGGCCCCTATAAAGCCTTGCCTGAATTTCTTGTCTGGCCTCTGATCAGTTTCTATTGATTAAAGAGGCCAAGAACCCTGATCGGTAACAGGATGGCCCAAAGCACACCGCTGACACAGCAGAGTGAGGCCAGGAGAAGGAAAGGATAGGGTTCATCCCCCAACCTCCCAGAGGTAGGATTTTCATGATTTAAGGGATTAGCCTTTAGAGTCAGGTAAATCTGCCTCTGAATTCCAATTTCTAATGCAGGTCTTTGGGTTACTAGATGGGAATGCTACTAATGCCTAATGTATTGCTTTGCTGTGGGGATGAAATGAGTTCAACTATGTACAGCACATAGTGCAATGTAGAAGGTGTGGCAGCAATTGTCCCTCTGGCCACCACCATCTTTGCCATCCTGGTAAATTTACCATTGCCCAGAGACTCGCTGCCAGCCCCATGAGCTCAGAAACTTGACCTTGTGGCACCCTCCAGGGCCCTTTCTTTGGGAGCTGACTGAGAATAAACAAGCTCAAGTGCGGCACTGTATATCTCAGTGAGTGCTGTAGCTGGCATGGGGGCCAGAATTCTCAAATCTGACTAGGTCATTCTCTCCCTGTAGGCAGAACTATGTAGAGAGCCAAATTTTAATCAGGAGGCTGTGAGCAAAGAGTTGGAGCCAATTCATAGAGTCTAATGATTGCCTGCTTTAGGCTGGGCTGTGTGCTCAACGTTGAGCTTTCCATCGTGCATAAGAGGCCAGCCCAGCGGATTCAGGCTAAGATTAATCAATGCATCATTTTCACTAGAGAAATTAGAAGCATAGAGGTCCCTGATCCTATGCTACCCCAACACTGCTGGTCCAGATCCCCTTCACTCTGCACAGAGCCTGGGCGGGAATTGCTCAGGTTGTTTTAGCAACCTTTCTTCTTCTGTGACTCCATGATCAATTAATAGAGTCTTCAGATGTGTATATTATAGCCTCACTGAGGTCACAGCCAAATCTTGCTGGCCTGGAAGCTTTTTTGTCCCCATGTGGTGATTTCTTTCTCTCTTTACTTTTTAAATTGAAGTATAGTTGATTTACAATGTGTGGGTTTCTGGGTACAGAAAGGTGATTCAGTTTTACATATATATTTATGTCCTTTTCACATTCTCTCCCATTATGATATTGACTATTGTTCCCTGTGTCCATGTGGTGATTTCTCACTTCTTTACACTTGCCCTGATCTGTCAAGTGTTAATCTCACAGTTTAGCTTTTAGAAGGAAATTTTATTCCTTTTCTTCCCAATTTCTTGGCAAGGTTCTATCTTACAGTCCCATCTCTGGCCCTAAGTCAGATGCAGAAAAGAATGGTTAGTGCACAGATGCATTTTTAAGCTTTTAAATGTAGATTTGTTGGAACAAACTCTGAAACTTTTTCAGGTACTAGCAGTCTGGCCAAGAAACCAGATACGATTTGAAGAAAATATGGATGGGTTGTCTCTTCATATTTATTAGTAAGTTGAGAAGTAAGTTTTAGAATTGGATCAACTTCTTAAGATTTTTATTTTGCATCCAGATAGTTATGGAAAATCCCACTGATAGTTACTGTGGAATGACTAGGATTTTCCAGGCTTTCTTCTCCCTGAGATGATGGAAAAGATTAAATAACTTTACAAGCTTCAGATAAGACAAGGCTTAGCAGAGAATGGGAAATATTAGTAATTGATACTATTTTGTTTTCTGTTTCCAACTGTTTTTTCCGGTAAACTCACAAGTGTTACATTTGGAAGACTGAAGGAAAGGCAAGATTATTTTGTATTTCAGTAACATAGTGAACTTTATGGGAGAAGCAGTGTAGATACTGAATGAATTTTGTTAGACTACCAGTAACTTACTGTTCCTATTTATAAAATGGTAGATTGGGAGTTGGAATTAATGAAGCTATTGATGCAAAGGGAGCAGAGTGGCACTGAGAGGATATGCACTGGTAAGTTAGAAATGTATCTTAGACGGCTATTCAGCTACCAATCCCACATGTTTGAGGATTTCTTTGTTGTTGGTTTTTTTTTGTTATTTTTTTTGCTGAAGGATGAAAAGTATGTCTTAAATGGAGTGACAAGTATCCACTTTATCTTATACAAATTCTGATTAGTTCATCTCTGTCTCAGATTTTCCAGAGCATTCTACTTCTTGGAGAACAGAATATCATTTCTCTTCTCTATTCTTAGAGAAAACCACCTAGAGTAGTGGAGAGCATGTGGACATCCATTCAGACAGTCGTGGGATGCCAAACATGGCTTCTAATCCTGGCTTCACTCCCACAGTTCCTTTGCTTCTCGGAATATCAGTGCTTTTCATCTTTTAATTTGATTTTAATGATATCTACAGTATTTATACGAAACAATATTTAGGGCTTCTTAAAAGCTAGGCACAAATAAAATTATACGATACCATGAGAGCACTACTTGTACTTTTATTACATTAGGCTGATTCTTTTTTCTTGCAAGATGCAATGAACTTGACATAGATTCTAAATTTATTCTTCAACTTGTCCCTTTGTGTAGATAAATTCAGATACATCTCTTTCTTCTTTCACCTTTCCACCAAAGCTTGTGTTCATGGGTAGAGATGAGATGGGCTGCCTTCCTATGCTTTGGCTCCAAACTCAGAAGGCTGTCCTCTCCGTGGAGCCTCCTGTATACTGTGGGATTGAATGGGACTGCTTACAGGAGTGTCCCTCCAAGGATCTGCTGTGGAAGATTCATTCCAAGAGAAGTTATCACGTGGGGCAGCTTCAACAACTATATGTGTTTGAGAATCAGGATACGGGTTTTTTTCTCCAAAGGCACAATTTTATTTTGAAACTACTTCACACTTACAGAAAAAGTTGCAATTATAGTCCGTAGCCATTTTTTCCCCTGAGTCACTTGAGAGTGAGTTGCCAGCTTGATGTCCCCATGACCGCCCCGTATTTCAGTGTGTATTTCCTACAAACGGGGACATTGTCTGGGGATACAACCATGCAAATCAGGAGATTAGCATGTGTTCCTTGCTACCATCTGAAATTCAGGTCTTACTCAAATTTTGTCACTTGCGCTTTTGATGTTCTTACAGCAGAAGGACCCAGTTCATATTTAAGCATTGAATTTAGGTGGGTCTTTTTAGTCTCTTTTTGTCAGTAACAGTTCCTAAGCCTTTTTTGCACTTCAGTACTTTTGAAGATGATACGCCAATTATTTAGTAGAATGTTCCTTGATTTGGGTTTGTCTGATGCTTCCTCATAATTAGATTCAAGTTATTCACCTAGGGTAGAAACGGCACATCTGGATGTTTACTTTGATAACTTGATGACTGATGTCTGCAGTATTTCTTAAGTGTGAAATGACACTTTTATATTTTGTAATCCATAAGTATTTTATAGGGAGATATTTTAAGACCATGTACATATTCCGTTCTTCATTACAGTTTCAAGTTATCCTTTTGTTTTTACCAGCATGAATATAAGGAGGCTCATTGAATTCCGTCTGCTTTCACTATTTAGGATGTTCAGATTTGGCCAGTGGGAAGCCCTTCAAGTTGGCTTCTATGTTCTTTTGACATGTCTCGCTTCTTTGAACATATCCTCGATTTCTGCCAAGATATTCCAAGCTCATCTGTGCTTTCCTTACTGGGGTATTGGGATAAGTCATTTCTCAGGAAGCTCTGGTTACTTTTACTGGAGAACAATATTTGGAAGCCAAGGTCCCTGCTTTAGTTGTGCTTATGGTTATTGGGTGGCACTTTCCAGGCACCCTCACTAGACAAAGCAAAAAGATATAGGTTTGAATACATACACACACACACACACTCACTCACTCACTCGTTCACACATATTTACATCCACATTTATTTCTAAGCTTCTGATTCTAATACGTAGAGATATTTATACCAGTATCTCTAATTCTGATCCACTACCACATGGATCATTCTGGATTTCTCCTGTTCATTTCTTTGCAACTCCCTTTTCAGACCATGAGACAGCTGGCTCCCTTTACTCAATTGCAGCTGGTATCAGGCATAGCTATGCTACGCGCTCCCTACTTGGATGTCTTCCTGTTGGGCTCTGCACTCCAGGTCAGGCCATGCAGAGACCTACCTTGCTTGACCCTGCCTAATGGCTCTAGACTAAATTGTTTAATGAGGGGAGGGGAAGGTCAGGTTACATTTTTTCGTATGTTTTTCTTTGGGATTTCTTGGGGCTAACATTGTTGTAAATCCTCAGAATGTGTCTGTGTGCTGGGGGAAGTAAATTAGTATGAAATATTCAACAAATTTATTTGATCCTGAGCCCTGTTTTGCACGGGTTGGGCTTTCATTTGAGGAACTCCTTTCAGACTTTCAGGAGAATTACTCTTTTGCCCTTACTCCCTCCTCCTTGATCTCTGACGGCTGCAGCCAGTATTTTCTTTTATTAGCTCAGGAAGTCTGACTGCTTGTGGCATTTTGATCCTCGAAAAATAAACCATGCTGATTTGTAATACTGAGTTTTTCTTCACGAAAGAGATTTTCTTGGAAGCACGTAAAGTTTGCTTTAAGAATCTTAATTCTGTGGGTCTATTGACCCTGAATTTCAGAGGATTGATGCTGGGATGTGGAAGAAGTGGGATGCAGGGATGAGGAAAAAGAAATTCCGAGGAAGACAAGCCTAGGAGATTAAAGGCACTGGTGGAATAGGAGAGTAATTTATA